>NW_025958348.1:0-61434 GCF_023159225.1 Perognathus longimembris pacificus | reverse complement strand
ATTTGCTCCTGTGTGCTCGCCCACTCTCGCCTTTTCCACGTATTTTTATTTTTGATTTTTTTTTGATTTATTTTGTCAATTGAAAAAAAAATACGCATCGTGCTGTGCTGTTTGTGTTTGCTTGAGTGCATTCGCGCGCTCTCGCTCTCTCCACTTTACAATTTTTTTTGTTATTATTTATCTATTCCTGAGAGTTTATGTTATTTTTTATTTGTTTATTTAAATGAAGTCGACCAGTTGCCTGCCCTTCCTTCCATTATCCGTCACCGAGACAAACTGAACAAATTTCTGAGGTCGACCTTGTAAAGATAAGGATTCAGGTCTATCTGCTGTTTACCTTTGCTCCTGCGCGCACTGCCCTTCTCCCCACATTTATGTGTTTGTTTGTTTGTCTATCTAATCTTTTGTGTTTTTATTTCTAATGAGGTCGACCAGTTGTCTATTTATTATTTTTTTTACTACGCATCAAGCTGCGCTGCTTGTCTTTGCTCCTGTGTGCTCGCGCACTCTCCCTTTTCCACTTATTTTTATTTTTGATTTATTTTTGATTTATTTTGTCAATTTTTAAAAAATTACGCATCGTGCTGTGCTGTTTGTGTTTGCTTGAGTGCATTCGCGCGCTCTCGCTCTCTCCACTTTACATTTTTTTGTTATTATTTATCTATTCCTGAGAGTTTATCTTATTTTTTATTTGTTTATTTAAATGAAGTCGACCAGTTGCCTGCCCTTTCTTCCATTATCCGTCACCGAGACAAACTGAACAAAGTTCTGAGGTCGACCTTGTAAAGATAAGGATTCAGGTCTGTCTGCTGTTTACCTTTGCTCCTGCCCGCACTGCCCTTCTCTCCACATTAATGTGTTTGTTTGTTTGTCTATCTAATCTTTTGGGTTTTTATTTCTAATGAGGTCGACCAGTTGTCTATTTATTATTTTTTTTACTACGCGTCAAGCTGCGCTGCTTCTCTTTGCTCCTGTGTGCTCGCCCACTCTCGCCTTTTCCACGTATTTTTATTTTTGATTTTTTTTTGATTTATTTTGTCAATTGAAAAAAAAATACGCATCGTGCTGTGCTGTTTGTGTTTGCTTGAGTGCATTCGCGCGCTCTCGCTCTCTCCACTTTACAATTTTTTTTGTTATTATTTATCTATTCCTGAGAGTTTATGTTATTTTTTATTTGTTTATTTAAATGAAGTCGACCAGTTGCCTGCCCTTCCTTCCATTATCCGTCACCGAGACAAACTGAACAAATTTCTGAGGTCGACCTTGTAAAGATAAGGATTCAGGTCTATCTGCTGTTTACCTTTGCTCCTGCGCGCACTGCCTTCTCCCCACATTTATGTGTTTGTTTGTTTGTCTATCTAATCTTTTGTGTTTTTATTTCTAATGAGGTCGACCAGTTGTCTATTTATTATTTTTTTTACTACGCATCAAGCTGCGCTGCTTGTCTTTGCTCCTGTGTGCTCGCGCACTCTCCCTTTTCCACTTATTTTTATTTTTGATTTATTTTTGATTTATTTTGTCAATTTTTAAAAAAAATACGCATCGTGCTGTGCTGTTTGTGTTTGCTTGAGTGCATTCGCGCGCTCTCTCTTTCTCCACTTTACAATTTTTTTGTTATTATTTATCTATTCCTGAGAGTTTATCTTATTTTTATTTGTTTATTTAAATGAAGTCGACCAGTTGCCTGCCCTTCCTTCCATTATCCGTCACCGAGACAAACTGAACAAAGTTCTGAGGTCGACCTTGTAAAGATAAGGATTCAGGTCTGTCTGCTGTTTACCTTTGCTCCTGCGCGCACTGCCATTCTCTCCACATTTATGTGTTTGTTTGTTTGTCTATCTAATCTTTTCGGTTTTTATTTCTAATGAGGTCGACCAGTTGTCTATTTACTATTTTTTTTTACTAAGCATCAAGCTGCGCTGCTTGTCTTTGCTGCTGTGTGCTCGCGCACTCTCGTCTTTTACACTTATTTTTATTTTTGATTTATTTTTGATTTATTTTGTCAATTTAAAAAAAAATACGCATCGTGCTGTGCTGTTTGTGTTTGCTTGAGTGCATTCGAGCGCTCTCGCTTTCTCCACTTTACAATTTTTTTGTTATTATTTATCTATTCCTGAGAGTTTATGTTATTTTTTATTTGTTTATTTAAATGAAGTCGACCAGTTGCCTGCCCTTCCTTCCATTATCCGTCACCGAGACAAACTTGAACAAAGTTCTGAGGTCGACCTTGTAAAGATAAGGATTCAGGTCTGTCTGCTGTTTACCTTTGCTCCTGCGCGCACTGCCCTTCTCTCCACATTTATGTGTTTGTTTGTTTGTCTATCTAAACTTTTGGGTTTTTATTTCTAATGAGGGTCGACCAGTTGTCTATTTATTATTTTTTTTTACTACGCATCAAGCTGCGCCGCTTGTCTTTGCTCCTGTGTGCTCGCGCACTCTCGCCTTTTCCACTTATTTTTATTTTTGATTTATTTTTGATTTATTTTGTCAATTAAAAAAAAAAATACGCATCTTGCTGTGCTGTTTGTGTTTCCTTGAGTGCATTCGCGCGCTCTCCTTTCTCCACTTTACAATTTTTTTGTTATTATTTATCTATTCCTGAGAGTTTATGTTATTTTTTATTTGTTTATTTAAATGAAGTCGACCAGTTGCCTGCCCTTCCTTCCATTATCCGTCACTGAGACAAACTGAACAAAGTTCTGAGGTCGACCATGTAAAGATGAGGATTCAGGTTCTGTCTGCTGTTTACCTTTGCTCTTGCGCACACTGCCCTTCTCTCCACATTTATGTGTTTGTTTGTTTGTCTATCTAATCTTTTGGGTTTTTATTTCTAATGAGGTCGACCAGTTGTATATTTATTATTTTTTTTACTACGCATCAAGCTGCGCTGCTTGTCTTTGCTCCTGTGTGCTCGGGCACTCTCGCCTTTTCCACTTATTTTTATTTTTGATTTATTTTTGATTTATTTTTCAGTTTTAAAAAAAAAACGCATCGTGCTGTGCTGTTTGTGTTTGCTTGAGTGCATTCGCGCGCCCTCGCTTTCTCCACTGTACAATTTTTTTGTTATTATTTATCTATTCCTGAGAGTTTATCTTATTTTTTATTTGTTTATTTAAATGAAGTCGACCAGTTGCCTGCCCTTCCTTCCATTATCCGTCACCGAGACAAACTGAACAAAGTTCTGAGGTCGACCTTGTAAAGATAAGGATTCAGGTCTGTCTGCTGTTTACATTTGCTCCTGCGCGCACTGCCCTTCTCTCCACATTTATGTGTTTGTTTGTTTGTCTATCTAATCTTTTGGGTTTTTATTTCTAATGAGGTCGACCAGTTGTCTATTTATTATTTTTTTTACTACGCATCAAGCTGCGCTGCTTGTCTTTGCTCCTGTGTGCTCGCGCACTCTCGCCTTTTCCACTTATTTTTATTTTTGATTTATTTTTGATTTATTTTATCAATTTAAAAAAAAACGCATCGTGCTGTGCTGTTTGTGTTTGCTTGATTGCAATCGCGTGCTCTCGCTTTCTCCACTTTACAATTTTTTTGTTATTATTTATCTATTCCTGAGAGTTTATCTTATTTTTTATTTGTTTATTTAAATGAAGTCGACCAGTTGCCTGCCCTTCCTTCCATTATCCGTCACCGAGACAAACTGAACAGAGTTCTGAGGTCGACCTTGTAAAGATAAGTATTCAGGTCTGTCTGCTGTTTACCTTTGGTCTTGCGCGCACTGCCCTTCTCTCCACATTTATGTGTTTGTTTGTTTGTCTATCTAATCTTTTGGGTTTTTATTTCTAATGAGGTCGACCAGTTGTCTATTTATTATTTTTTTTACTACGCATCAAGCTTCGCTGCTTGTCTTTGCTCCTGTGTGCTCGCGCACTCTCGCCTTTTCCACTTATTTTTATTTTTGATTTATTTTTGATTTATTTTGTCAATTTAAAAAAAAATACGCATCGTACTGTGCTGTTTGTGTTTGCTTGAGTGCATTCGCGCGCTCTCGCTTTCTCCACTTTACAATTTTTTTGTTATTATTTATCTATTCCTGAGAGTTTATCGTATTTTTTATTTGTTTATTTAAATGTAGTCGACCAGTTGCCTGCCCTTCCTTCCATTATCCGTCACCGAGACAAACTGAACAAAGTTCTGAGGTCGACCTTGTAAAGATAAGGATTCAGGTCTGTCTGCTGTTTACATTTGCTCCTGCGCGCACTGCCCTTCTCTCCACATTTATGTGTTTGTTTGTTTGTCTATCTAAACTTTTGGGTTTTTATTTCTAATGAGGTCGACCAGTTGTCTATTTATTATTTTTTTTACTACGCATCAAGCTGCGCTGCTTGTCTTTGCTCCTGTGTGCTCGCGCACTCTCGCCTTTTCCACTTATTTTTATTTTTGATTTATTTTTTATTTATTTTGTCAATTTAAAAAAAAATACGCATCGTGCTGTGCTGTTTTTGTTTGCTTGAGTGCATTCGCGCACTCTCGCTTTCTCCACTTTACAAGTTTTTTGTTATTATTTATCTATTCCTGAGAGTTTATCTTATTTTTTATTTGTTTATTTAAATGAAGTCGACCAGTTGCCTGCCCTTCCTTCCATTACCGGTCACCGAGACAAACTGAACAAAGTTCTGAGGTCGACCTTGTAAACATAAGGATTCAGGTCTGTCTGCTGTTTACCTTTGCTCCTGCGTGCACTGCCCTTCTCTCCACATTTATGTGTTTGTTTGTTTGACTATCTAATCTTTTGGGTTTTTATTTCTAATGAGGTCGACCAGTTGTCTATTTATTATTTTTTTTATTACGCATCAAGCTGCGCTGCTTGTCTTTATTCCTGTGTGCTCGCGCACTCTCGCCTTTTCCACTTATTTTTTATTTTTGATTTTTTTTTTGATTTATTTTGTCAATTTAAAAAAAAATACGCATCGTACTGTGCTGTTTGTGTTTGATTGAGTGCATTCGCGCGCTCTCGCTTTCTCCACTTTACAATTTTTTTGTTTTTATTTATCTAATCCTGAGAGTTTATCTTATTTTTTATTTGTTTATTTAAATGAAGTCGACCAGATGCCTGCCCTTCCTTCCATTACCGGTCACCGAGACAAACTGAACAAAGTTCTGAGGTCGACCTTGTAAAAGATAAGGATTCAGGTCTGTCTGCTGTTTACCTTTGCTCCTGCGTGCACTGCCCTTCTCTCCACATTTATGTGTTTGTTTGTTTGACTATCTAATCTTTTGGGTTTTTATTTCTAATGAGGTCGACCAGTTGTCTATTTATTATTTTTTTTATTACGCATCAAGCTGCGCTGCTTGTCTTTATTCCTGTGTGCTCGCGCACTCTCGCCTTTTACACTTATTTTTATTTTTGATTTATTTTTGATTTATTTTGTCAATTTAAAAAAAAATACGCATCGTACTGTGCTGTTTGTGTTTGCTTGAGTGCATTCGCGCGCTCTCGCTTTCTCCACTTTACAATTTTTTTGTTATTATTTATCTAATCCTGAGAGTTTATCTTATTTTTTATTTGTTTATTTAAATGAAGTCGACCAGTTGCCTGCCCTTCCTTCCATTATCCGTCACCGAGACAAACTGAACAAAGTTCTGAGGTCGACCTTGTAAAGATAAGGATTCAGGTCTGTCTGCTGTTTCCCTTTGCTCCTGCGAGCACTGCCCTTCTCTCCACATTTATGTGTTTGTTTGTTTTGTCTATCTAATCTATTGGGTTTTTATTTCTAATGAGGTCGAACAGTTGTCTATTTATTATTTTTTTTACTACGCATCAAGCTGCGCTGCTTGTCTTTGCTCCTGTGTGCTCGGGTACTCTCGCCTTTTCCACTTATTTTTATTTTTGATTTATTTTTGATTTATTTTGTCAATTTTAAAAAAAACACATCGTGCTGTGCTGTTTGTGTTTGCTTGAGTGCATTCGCGCGCTCTCGCTTTCTCCACTTTACAATTTTTTTGTTTTTATTTATCTATTCCTGAGAGTTTATCTTATTTTTTATTTGTTTATTTAAATGAAGTCGACCAGTTGCCTGTCCTTCCTTCCATTATCCGTCACCGAGACAAACTGAACAAAGTTCTGAGGTCGACCTTGTAAAGATAAGGATTCAGGTCTGTCTGCTGTTTATCTTTGCTCCTGCGCGCACTGCCCTTCTCTCCACATTTATGTGTTTGTTTGTTTGTCTATCTAATCTTTTGGGTTTTTATTTCTAATGGGGTCGACCAGTTGTCTATTTATTATTTTTTTTACTACGCATCAAGATGCGCTGCTTGTCTTTGCTCCTGTGTGCTCGCGCACTCTCGCCTTTTCCACGTATTTTTATTTTTGATTTTTTTTTGATTTATTTTGTCAATTGAAAAAAAAATACGCATCGTGCTGTGCTGTTTGTGTTTGCTTGAGTGCATTCGCGCGCTCTCGCTCTCTCCACTTTACAATTTTTTTTGTTATTATTTATCTATTCCTGAGAGTTTATGTTATTTTTTATTTGTTTATTTAAATGAAGTCGACCAGTTGCCTGCCCTTCCTTCCATTATCCGTCACCGAGACAAACTGAACAAATTTCTGAGGTCGACCTTGTAAAGATAAGGATTCAGGTCTATCTGCTGTTTACCTTTGCTCCTGCGCGCACTGCCCTTCTCCCCACATTTATGTGTTTGTTTGTTTGTCTATCTAATCTTTTGTGTTTTTATTTCTAATGAGGTCGACCAGTTGTCTATTTATTATTTTTTTTACTACGCATCAAGCTGCGCTGCTTGTCTTTGCTCCTGTGTGCTCGGGCACTCTCGTCTTTTCCACTTATTTTTATTTTTGATTTATTTTTGATTTATTTTGTCAATTTATAAAAAAAAAACGCATCGTGCTGTGCTGTTTGTGTTTGCTTGAGTGCATTCGCGCGCTCTCGCTTTCTCCACTTTACAATTTTTTTGTTATTATTTATCTATTCCTGAGAGTTTATCTTATTTTTTATTTGTTTATTTAAATGAGGTCGACCAGTTGCCTGCCCTTCCTTCCATTATCCCTCACCGAGACAAACTGAACAAATTTCTGAGGTCGACCTTGTAAAGATAAGGATTCAGGTCTGTCTGCTGTTTACCTTTGCTCCTGCGCGCACTGCCCTTCTCTCCACATTTATGTGTTTGTTTGTTTGTCTATCTAATCTTTTGGGTTTTTATTTCTAATGAGGTCGACCAGTTGTCTATTTATTATTTTTTTTACTACGCATCAAGCTGCGCTGCTTGTCTTTGCTCCTGTGTGCTCGCGCACTCTCCCTTTTCCACTTATTTTTATTTTTGATTTATTTTGATTTATTTTGTCAATTTTTAAAAAAAATACGCATCGTGCTGTGCTGTTTGTGTTTGCTTGAGTGCATTCGCGCGCTCTCTCTTTCTCCACTTTACAATTTTTGTGTTATTATTTATCTATTCCTGAGAGTTTATCTTATTTTTTATTTGTTTATTTAAATGAAGTCGACCAGTTGCCTGCCCTTCCTTCCATTATCCGTCACCGAGACAAACTGAACAAAGTTCTGAGGTCGACCTTGTAAAGATAAGGATTCAGGTCTGTCTGCTGTTTACCTTTGCTCCTGCGCGCACTGCCATTCTCTCCACATTTATGTGTTTGTTTGTCTATCTAATCTTTTGGGTTTTTATTTCTAATGAGGTCGACCAGTTGTCTATTTATTATTTTTTTTTACTACGCATCAAGCTGCGCCGCTTGTCTTTGCTCCTGTGTGCTCGCGCACTCTCGCCTTTTCCACTTATTTTTATTTTTGATTTATTTTTGATTTATTTTGTCAATTTAAAAAAAAATACGCATCGTGCTGTGCTGTTTGTGTTTGCTTGAGTGCATTCGCGCGCTCTCCTTTCTCCACTTTACAATTTTTTTTTATAATTTATCTATTCCTGAGAGTTTATGTTATTTTTTATTTGTTTATTTAAATGAAGTCGACCAGTTGCCTGCCCTTCCTTCCATTATCCGTCACTGAGACAAACTGAACAGAGTTCTGAGGTCGACCTTGTAAAGATAAGTATTCAGGTCTGTCTGCTGTTTACCTTTGGTCTTGCGCGCACTGCCCTTCTCTCCACATTTATGTGTTTGTTTGTTTGTCTATCTAATCTTTTGGGTTTTTATTTCTAATGAGGTCGACCAGTTGTCTATTTATTATTTTTTTTTACTACGCATCAAGCTTCGCTGCTTGTCTTTGCTCCTGTGTGCTCGCGCACTCTCGCCTTTTCCACTTATTTTTATTTTTGATTTATTTTTGATTTATTTGTCAATTTAAAAAAAAATACGCATCGTGCTGTGCTGTTTGTGTTTGCTTGAGTGCATTCGCGCGCTCTCGCTTTCTCCACTTTACAATTTTTTTGTTATTATTTATCTATTCCTGAGAGTTTATCGTATTTTTTATTTGTTTATTTAAATGTAGTCGACCAGTTGCCTGCCCTTCCTTCCATTATCCGTCACCGAGACAAACTGAACAAAGTTCTGAGGTCGACCTTGTAAAGATAAGGATTCAGGTCTGTCTGCTGTTTACCTTTGCTCCTGCGCGCACTGCCCTTCTCTCCACATTTATGTGTTTGTTTGTTTGTCTATCTAATCTTTTGGGTTTTTATTTCTAATGAGGTCGACCAGTTGTCTATTTATTATTTTTTTTACTACGCATCAAGCTGCGCTGCTTGTCTTTGCTCCTGTGTGCTCGCGCACTCTCGCCTTTTCCACTTATTTTTATTTTTGATTTATTTTTTATTTATTTTGTCAATTTAAAAAAAAATACGCATCGTGCTGTGCTGTTTTTGTTTGCTTGAGTGCATTCACGCACTCTCGCTTTCTCCACTTTACAAGTTTTTTGTTATTATTTATCTATTCCTGAGAGTTTATCTTATTTTTTATTTGTTTATTTAAATGAAGTCGACCAGTTGCCTGCCCTTCCTTCCATTACTGGTCACCGAGACAAACTGAACAAAGTTCTGAGGTCGACCTTGTAAACATAAGGATTCAGGTCTGTCTGCTGTTTACCTTTGCTCCTGCGTGCACTGCCCTTCTCTCCACATTTATGTGTTTGTTTGTTTGACTATCTAATCTTTTGGGTTTTTATTTCTAATGAGGTCGACCAGTTGTCTATTTATTATTTTTTTTATTACGCATCAAGCTGCGCTGCTTGTCTTTATTCCTGTGTGCTCGCGCACTCTCGCCTTTTCCACTTATTTTTATTTTTGATTTATTTTTGATTTATTTTGTCAATTTAAAAAAAAATACGCATCGTACTGTGCTGTTTGTGTTTGCTTGAGTGCATTCGCGCGCTCTTGCTTTCTCCACTTTACAATTTTTTTGTTTTTATTTATCTAATCCTGAGAGTTTATCTTATTTTTTATTTGTTATTTAAATGAAGTCGACCAGTTGCCTGCCCTTCCTTCCATTATCCGTCACCGAGACAAACTGAACAAAGTTCTGAGGTCGACCTTGTAAAGATAAGGATTCAGGTCTGTCTGCTGTTTCCCTTTGCTCCTGCGCGCACTGCCCTTCTCTCCACATTTATGTGTTTGTTTGTTTGTCTATCTAATCTATTGGGTTTTTTATTTCTAATGAGGTCGAACAGTTGTCTATTTATTATTTTTTTTACTACGCATCAAGCTGCGCTGCTTGTCTTTGCTCCTGTGTGCTCGGGTACTCTCGCCTTTTCCACTTATTTTTATTTTTTATTTATTTTTGATTTATTTTGTCAATTTTAAAAAAAACACATCGTGCTGTGCTGTTTGTGTTTGCTTGAGTGCATTCGCGCGCTCTCGCTTTCTCCACTTTACAATTTTTTTGTTTTTATTATCTATTCCTGAGAGTTTATCTTATTTTTTATTTGTTTATTTAAATGAAGTCGACCAGTTGCCTGTCCTTCCTTCCATTATCCGTCACCGAGACAAACTGAACAAAGTTCTGAGGTCGACCTTGTAAAGATAAGGATTCAGGTCTGTCCTGCTGTTTATCTTTGACTCTGCGCGCACTGCCCTTCTCTCCACATTTATGTGTTTGTTTGTTTGTCTATCTAATCTTTGGGTTTTTATTTCTAATGGGGTCGACCAGTTGTCTATTTATTATTTTTTTTACTACGCATCAAGATGCGCTGCTTGTCTTTGCTCCTGTGTGCTCGCGCACTCTCGCCTTTTCCACTTATTTTTATTTTTGATTTATTTTTGATTTATTTTGTCAATTTTTAAAAAATTACCATCGTGCTGTGCTGTTTTGTGTTTGCTTGAGTGCATTCGCGCGCTCTCGCTCTCTCCACTTTACATTTTTTTGTTATTATTTATCTATTCCTGAGAGTTTATCTTATTTTTTATTTGTTTATTTAAATGAAGTCGACCAGTTGCCTGCCCTTTCTCCATTATCCGTCACCGAGACAAACTGAACAAAGTTCTGAGGTCGACCTTGTAAAGAATAAGGATTCAGGTCTGTCTGCTGTTTACCTTTGCTCCTGCCCGCACTGCCCTTCTCTCCACATTAATGTGTTTGTTTGTTTGTCTATCTAATCTTTTGGGTTTTTATTTCTAATGAGGGTCGACCAGTTGTCTATTTATTATTTTTTTTTACTACGCGTCAAGCTGCGCTGCTTCTCTTTGCTCCTGTGTGCTCGCCCACTCACGCCTTTTCCACGTATTTTTATTTTTGATTTTTTTTTGATTTATTTTGTCAATTGAAAAAAAAAATACGCATCGTGCTGTGCTGTTTGTGTTTTGCTTGAGTGCATACGCGCGCTCTCGCTCTCTCCACTTTACAATTTTTTTTTGTTATTATTTATCTATTCCTGAGAGGTTTATGTTATTTTTATTTGTTTATTTAAATGAAGTCGACCAGTTGCCTGCACTTCCTTCCATTATCCCTCACCGAGACAAACTGAACAAATTTCTGAGGTCGACCTTGTAAACATAAGGATTCAGGTCTGTCTGCTGTTTACCTTTGCTCTTGCTGCACTGCCCTTCTCTCCACATTTATGTGTTTGTTTGTTTGTCTATCTAATCTTTTGTGTTTTTTTATTTCTAATGAGGTCGACCAGTTGTCTATTTATTATTTTTTTTACTACGCATCAACTGCGCTGCTTGTCTTTGCTCCTGTGTGCTCGGGCACTCTCGTCTTTTCCACTTATTTTTATTTTTGATTTATTTTTGATTTATTTTGTCAATTTTAAAAAAATAGCGCAACGTGCTGTGTTGTTTGTGTTTGCTTGAGTGCATTCGCGCGCTCTCGCTTTCTCCACTTTACAATTTTTTGTTATTATTTTTCTATTCCTGAGAGTTTTATCTATTTTTTATTTGTTTTTTTTAAATGAAGTCGACCAGTTGCCTGCCCTTCCTTCCATATCCGTCACCGAGACAAACTGAACAAAGTTCTGAGGGCGACCTTGTAAGATAAGGATTCAGGTCTGTCCTGCTGTTTACCTTTGCTCCTGCGCGCACTGCCCTTCTCTCCACATTTATGTGTTTGTTTGTTTGTCTATCTAATCTTTTGGGTATTTATTTCTAATGAGGTCGACCAGTTGTCTATTTATTATTTTTTTTACTACGCATCAAGCTGCGCTGCTTGACTTTGCTCCTGTGTGCTCGCTGCACTCTCGCCTTTTCCACTTATTTTATTTTTGATTTATTTTTGATTTATTTGTCAATTTTTAAAAAAATAGCATCGTGCTGTAGCTGTTTTTGTTTGCTTGAGTGCATTCGCGGCGCTCTCGCTTTCTCCACTTTACGAATATTTTTGTTATTATTTATCTATTCATGAGAGTTTATCGTATTTTTATTTGATTATTTAAATGAAGTCGACCATTTGCCTGCCCTTCCTTCCATTATCCGTCACCGAGACAAACTGATCAAATTTCTGAGGTCGACCGTGTAAAGATAAGGATTCAGGTCTATCTGCTGTTTACCTTTGCTCCTGCGCGCACTGCCCTTCTCCCACATTTATGTGTTTTGTTTGTTTGTCTATCTAATCTTTTGTGTTTTTATTTTCTAATGAGGTCGACCAGTTGTCTATTTATTATTTTTTTTACTACGCATCAAGCTGCGCTGCTTGTCTTTGCTCCTGTGTGCTCGGGCACTCTCGTCTTTTCCACTTATTTTTATTTTTGATTTAGTTTTGATTTATTTTGTCAATTTTTAAAAAAAAACGCATCGTGCTGTGCTGTTTGTGTTTGCTTGAGTGCATTCGCCGCTCTCGCTTTCTCCACTTTACAATTTTTTGTTATTATTTATCTATTCCTGAGAGTTTATCTATTTTTTTATTTGTTTATTTAAATGAGGTCGACCAGTTGCCTGCCCTTCCTTCCATTATCCGTCACCGATGACAAACTGAACAAAGTTCTGAGGTCGACCTTGTAAAGATAAGGATTCAGGTCTGTCTGCTGTTTACCTATGTTCCTGCGCGCACTGCCATTCTCTCCACATTTATGTGTTTGTTTGTTTGTCTATCTAAATCTTTTGGGTTTTTATTTCTAATGAGGTCGACCAGTTGTCTATTTACTATTTTTTTTTACTAAGCTCAAGCTGCGCTGCTTGTCTTTGCTGCTGTGTGCTCGCGCACTCTCGTCTTTTACACTTATTTATATTTTTGATTTATTTTTGATTTATTTTGTCAATTTAAAAAAAATACGCATCGTGCTGTGCTGTTTGTGTTTGCTTGAGTGCATTCGAGCGCTCTCGCTTTCTCCACTTTACAATTTTTGTTATTATTTATCTATTCCTGAGAGTTTATGTTATTTTTTTATTTGTTTATTTAAATGAAGTCGGACCAGTTGCCTGCCCTTCCTTCCATTATCCGTCACCGAGGACAAACTGAACAAAGTTCTGAGTCGACCTTGTTAAAGATAAGGATCAGGTCTCTCTGCTGTTTACCTTTGCTCCTGCGCGCACTGCCCTTCTCTCCACATTTTTGTTTGTTTGTTTGTCTATCTAAACTTTTGGGTTTTTATTTCTAATGAGGTCGACAGTTGTCTATTTATTATTTTTTTTTACTACGCATCAAGCTGCGCCGCTTGTCTTTGCTCCTGTGTGCTCGCGCACTCTCGCCTTTTCCACTTATTTTTATTTTGATTTCTTTTTGATTTATTTTGTCAATTTAAAAAAAAAACGCATCGTGCTGCTCTGTATGTGTTTGCTTGGAGTGCATTCGCTCGCTCTCGCTTTCTCCACTTTACAATTTTTTGTTATTATTTATCTATTCCTGAGTGTTTATCTTATTTTTTATTTGTTTATTTAAATGAAGTCGACCAGTTGCCTGCCCTTCCTTCCATTATCCGTCACCGAGACAAACTGAACAAAGTTCTGAGGTCGACCTTGTAAAGATAAGGATTCAGGTCTGTCTGCTGGTTTACCTTTGCTCCTGCGCGCACTGCCCTTCTCTCCACATTTATGTGTTTGTTTGTTTGTCTATCTAAACTTTTGGGTTTTTATTTCTAATGGGGTCGACCAGTTGTCTATTTATTATTTTTTTTACTACGCATCAAGCTGCGCTGCTTGTCTTTCCTCCTGTGTGCTCGCGCACTCTCGCCTTTTCCACTTATTTTTATTTTTGATTTATTTTTGATTTATTTTGTCAATTGTTAAAAAAAATACTCATCGTGCTGTGCTGTTTGTGTTTTGCTTGAGTGCATTCGCGCGCTCTCGCTTTCTCCACTTTACAATATTTTGTTATTATTTATTTATACCTGAGAGTTTATCTTATTTTTTTAGTTGTTTATTTAAATGAAGTCGACCAGTTGCCTGCCCTTCCTTCCATTATCCGTCACAGAGACAAACTGAACAAAGTTCTGTGGTCGACCTTGTAAACATAAGGATTCAGGTCTGTCTGCTGTTTACCTTTGCTCCTGCGTGCACTGCCCTTCTCTCCACATTTATGTGTTTGTTTGTTTGTCTATCTAATCTTTTGGGTTTTATTTCTAATGAGGGTCGACCAGTTGTCTATTTATTATTTTTTTATTACGCATCAAGCTGCGCTGCTTGTCTTTATTCCTGTGTGCTCGCGCACTCTCGCCTTTTCACTTATTTTTATTTTGATTTATTTTTGATTTATTTTGTCAATTTAAAAAAAAATACGCATCGTACTGTGCTGTTTGTGTTTGCTTGAGTGCATTCGCGCGCTCTCGCTTTCTCCACTTTACAATTTTTTTGTTATTATTTATCTAATCCTGAGAGTTTATCTTATTTTTTATTTGTTTATTTAAATGAAGTCGACCAGTTGCCTGCCCTTCCTTCCATTATCCGTCACCGAGACAAACTGAACAAAGTTCTGAGGTCGACCTTGTAAAGATAAGGATTCAGGTCTGTCTGCTGTTTACCTTTGCTCCTGCGCGCACTGCCCTTCTCTCCACATTTATGTGTTTGTTTGTTTGTCTATCTAATCTTTTGGGTTTTTATTTCTAATGAGGTCGACCAGTTGTCTATTTATTATTTTTTTTTTACTACGCATCAAGCTGCGCTGCTTGTCTTTGCTCCTGTGTGCTCGCGCACTCTCGCCTTTTCCACTTATTTTTATTTTTGATTTATTTTTGATTTATTTTGTCAATTTTAAAAAAAAATACGCATCGTGCTGTGCTGTTTGAGTTTGCTTCAGTGCATTCGCGCGCTCTCGCTTTCTCCACTTTACAATTTTTTTGTTATTATTTATCTATTCCTGAGAGTTTATCTTATTTTTTATTTGTTTATTTAAATGAAGTCGACCAGTTGCCTGCCCTTCCTTCCATTATCCGTCACCGAGACAAACTGAACAAAGTTCTGAGGTCGACCTTGTAAAGATAAGGATTCAGGTCTGTGTGCTGTTTACCATTGCTCCTGCGCGCACTGCCCTTCTCTCCACATTTATGTGTTTCTTTGATTGTCTATCTAATCTTTTGGGTTTTTATTTCTAATGTGGTCGACCAGTTGTCTATTTATTATTTTTTTTACTACGCATCAAGCTGCGCTGCTTGTCTTTGCTCCTGTGTGCTCGGGCACTCTCGCCTTTTCTACTTATTTTTATTTTTGATTTATTTTTGATTTATTTTGTCAATTTTTAAAAAAAAAAACGCATCGTGCTGTGCTGTTTGTGTTTGCTTGAGTGCATTCGCGCGCTCTCGCTTTCTCCACTTTACAATTTTTTTGTTATTATTTATCTATTCCTGAGAGTTTATCTTATTTTTTATTTGTTTATTTAAATGAAGTCGACCAGTTGCCTGCCCTTCCTTCCATTATCCGTCACCGAGACAAACTGAACAAAGTTCTGAGGTCGACCTTGTAAAGATAAAGATTCAGGTCTGTCTGCTGTTTACCTTTGCTCCTGTGCGCACTGCCCTTCTCTCCACATTTATGTGTTTGTTTGTTTGTCTATCTAAACTTTTGGGTTTTTATTTCTAATGGGGTCGACCAGTTGTCTATTTATTATTTTTTTTACTACGCATCAAGCTGCGCTGCTTGTCTTTCCTCCTGTGTGCTCGCGCACTCTCGCCTTTTCCACTTATTTTTATTTTTGATTTATTTTTGATTTATTTTGTCAATTGTTAAAAAAAATACGCATCGTGCTGTGCTGTTTGTGTTTGCTTGAGTGCATTCGCGCGCTCTCGCTTTCTCCACTTTACAATATTTTTGTTATTATTTATATATACCTGAGAGTTTATCTTATTTTTTAGTTGTTTATTTAAATGAAGTCGACCAGTTGCCTGCCCTTCCTTCCATTATCCGTCACAGAGACAAACTGAACAAAGTTCTGAGGTCGACCTTGTAACGATAAGGATTCAGGTCTGTCTGCTGTTTACCTTTGCTCCTGCGTGCACTGCCCTTCTCTCCACATTTATGTGTTTGTTTGTTTGTCTATCTAATCTTTTGGATTTTTATTTCTAATGAGGTCGACCAGTTGTCTATTTATTATTTTTTTTACTACGCATCAAGCTGCGCTGCTTGTCTTTATTCCTGTGTGCTCGCGCAATCTCGCCTTTTCCACTTATTTTTATTTTTGATTTATTTTTGATTTATTTTGTCAATTTAAAAAAAAAATACGCATCGTGCTGTGCTGTTTGTGTTTGCTTGAGTGCATTCGCGCGCTCTCACTTTCTCCACTTTACAATTTTTTTTGTTATTATTTATCTATTCCTGAGAGTTTATCTTATTTTTTATTTGTTTATTTAAATGAAGTCGACCAGTTGCCTGCCCTTCCTTCCAATATCCGTCACCGAGACAAACTGAACAAAGTTCTGAGGTCGACCTTGTAAAGATTAGGATTCAGGTCTGTCTGCTGTTTACCTTTGCTCCTGCGCGCACTGCCGTTCTCTCCACATTTATGTGTTTGTTTGTTTGTCTATCTAATCTTTTGGGTTTTTATTTCTAATGAGGTCGACCAGTTGTCTATTTATTATTTTTTTTACTACGCATCAAGCTGCGCTGCTTGTCTTTGCTCCTGTGTGCTCGCGCACTCTCGCCTTTTCCACTTATTTTTATTTTTGATTTATTTTTGATTTATTTTGTCAATTTAAAAAAAAATACGCATCGTGCTGTGCTGTTTGTGTTTGCTTGAGTGCATTCGCGCGCTCTCGCTTTCTCCACTTTACAATTTTTTTGTTATTATTTATCTATTCCTGAGAGTTTATCTTATTTTTTATTTGTTTATTTAAATGAAGTCGACCAGTTGCCTGCCCTTCCTTCCATTATCGGTCACCGAGACAAACTGAACAAAGTTCTGAGGTCGACCTTGTAAAGATAAGGATTCAGGTCTGTCTGCTGTTTACCTTTGCTCCTGCGTGCACTGCCCTTCTCTCCACATTTATGTGTTTGTTTGTTTGTCTATCTAATCTTTTGGGTTTTTATTTCTAATGAGGTCGACCAGTTGTCTATTTATTATTTTTTTTATTACGCATCAAGCTGCGCTGCTTGTCTTTTTATTCCTGTGTGCTCGCGCACTCTCGCCTTTTCCACTTATTTTTATTTTTGATTTATTTTTGATTTATTTTGTCAATTTAAAAAAAAAATACGCATCGTACTGTCCTGTTTGTGTTTGCTTGAGTGCATTCGCGCGCTCTCGCTTTCTCCACTTTACAATTTTTTGTTATTATTTATCTAATCCTGAGAGTTTATCTTATTTTTTATTTGTTTATTTAAATGAAGTCGACCAGTTGCCTGCCCTTCCTTCCATTATCCGTCACCGAGACAAACTGAACAAAGTTCTGAGGTAGACCTTGTAAAGATAAGGATTCAGGTCTGTCTGCTGTTTACCTTTGCTCCTGCGCGCACTGCCCTTCTCTTCACATTTATGTGTTTGTTTGTTTGTCTATCTAATCTTTTGGGTTTTTATTTCTAATGAGGTCGACCAGTTGTCTATTTATTATTTTTTTTACTACGCATCAAGCTGCGCTGCTTTTCTTTGCTCCTGTGTGCTCGGGCACTCTCGCATTTTCCACTTATTTTTATTTTTGATTTATTTTTGATTTATTTTGTCAATTTTAAAAAAAAAAACGCATCGTGCTGTGCTGTTTGTGTTTGCTTGAGTGTATTCGCGCGCTCTCGCTTTCTCCACTTTACAATTTTTTTGTTATTATTTATCTATTCCTGAGAGTTTATCTTATTTTTTATTTGTTTATTTAAATGAAGTCGACCAGTTGCCTGCCCTTCCTTCCATTATCCGTCACCGAGACAAACTGAACAAAGTTCTGAGGTCGACCTTGTAAAGATAAAGATTCAGGTCTGTCTGCTGTTTACCTTTGCTCCTGTGCGCACTGCCCTTCTCTCCACATTTATGTGTTTCTTTGTTTGTCTATCTAAACTTTTGGGTTTTTATTTCTAATGGGGTCGACTAGTTGTCTATTTATTATTTTTTTTACTACCCATCAAGCTGCGCTGCTTGTCTTTCCTCCTGTGTGCTCGCGCACTCTCGCCTTTTCCACTTATTTTTATTTTTGATTTATTTTTGATTTATTTTGTCAATTTTTAAAAAAAATACGCATCGTGCTGTGCTGATATTGTTTGCTTGAGTGCATTCGCGCGCTCTCGCTTTCTCCACTTTACAATTTTTTTATTATTATTTTTATATACCTGAGAGTTTATCTTATTTTTTAGTTGTTTATTTAAATGAAGTCGACCAGTTGCCTGCCCTTCTTTCCATTATCCGTCACAGAGAGAAACTGAACAAAGTTCTGAGGTCGACCTTGTAAAGATAAGGATTCAGGTCTGTCTGCTGTTTACCATTGCTCCTGCGTGCACTGCCCTTCTCTCCACATTTATGTGTTTGTTTGTTTGTCTATCTAATCTTTTGGGTTTTTATTTCTAATGAGGTCGACCAGTTGTCTATTTATTATTTTTTTTACTACGCATCAAGCTGCGCTGCTTGTCTTTATTCCTGTGTGCTCGCGCACTCTCGCCTTTTCCACTTATTTTTATTTTTGATTTATTTTTGATTTATTTTGTCAATTTAAAAAAAAATACGCATCGTGCTGTGCTGTTTGTGTTTGCTTGAGTGCATTCGCGCGCTCTCGCTTTCTCCACTTTACAATTTTTTTGTTATTATTTATCTAATCCTGAGAGTTTATCTTATTTTTTATTTGTTTATTTAAATGAAGTCGACCAGTTGCCTGCCCTTCCTTCCATTATCCGTCACCGAGACAAACTGAACAAAGTTCTGAGGTCGACCTTGTAAAGATAAGGATTCAGGTCTGTCTGCTGTTTACCTTTGCTCCTGCGCGCATTGCCCTTCTCTCCACATTTATGTGTTTGTTTGTTTGTCTATCTAATCTTTTGGGTTTTTATTTCTAATGAGGTCGACCAGTTGTCTATTTATTATTTTTTTTACTACGCATCAAGCTGCGCTGCTTGTCTTTGCTCCTGTGTGCTCGCGCACTCTCGCCTTTTCCACTTATTTTTATTTTCGATTTATTTTTGATTTATTTTGTCAATTTTAAAAAAAATACGCATCGTGCTGTGCTGTTTGTGTTTGCTTGTGTGCATTCGCGCGCTCTCGCTTTCTCCACTTTACAATTTTTTTGTTATTATTTATCTATTCCTGAGAGTTTATCTTATTTTTTATTTGTTTACTTAAATGAAGTCGACCAGTTGCCTGCCCTTCCTTCCATTATCCGTCACCGAGACAAACTGAACAAAGTTCTGAGGTCGACCTTGTAAAGATAAGGATTCAGGTCTGTCTGCTCTTTACCTTTGCTCCTGCGCGCACTGCCTTTCTCTCCACATTTATGTGTTTGTTTGTTTGTCTATCTAATCTTTTGGGTTTTTATTTCTAATGAGGTCGACCAGTTGTCTATTTATTATTTTTTTTACTACGCATCAAGCTGCGCTGCTTGTCTTTGCTCCTGTGTGCTCGCGCACTCTCGCCTTTTCAACTTATTTTTATTTTTGATTTATTTTTGATTTATTTTGTCAATTTAAAAAAAAAATACGCATCGTGCTGTGCTGTTTGTGTTTGCTTGAGTGCATTCGCGCGCTCTCACTTTCTCCACTTTACAATTTTTTTTGTTATTATTTATCTATTCCTGAGAGTTTATCTTATTTTTTATTTGTTTATTTAAATGAAGTCGACCAGTTGCCTGCCCTTCCTTCCAATATCCGTCACCGAGACAAACTGAACAAAGTTCTGAGGTCGACCTTGTAAAGATAAGGATTCAGGTCTGTCTGCTGTTTACCTTTGCTCCTGCGCGCACTGCCGTTCTCTCCACATTTATGTGTTTGTTTGTTTGTCTATCTAATCTTTTGGGTTTTTATTTCTAATGAGGTCGACCAGTTGTCTATTTATTATTTTCTTTACTACGCATCAAGCTGCGCTGCTTGTCTTTGCTCCTGTGTGCTCGCGCACTCTCGCCTTTTCCACTTATTTTTATTTTTGATTTATTTTTGATTTATTTTGTCAATTTAAAAAAAAATACGCATCGTGCTGTGCTGTTTGTGTTTGCTTGAGTGCATTCGCGCGCTCTCGCTTTCTCCACTTTACAATTTTTTTGTTATTATTTATCTATTCCTGAGAGTTGATCTTATTTTTTATTTGTTTATTTAAATGAAGTCGACCAGTTGCCTGCCCTTCCTTCCATTATCGGTCACCGAGACAAACTGAACAAAGTTCTGAGGTCGACCTTGTAAAGATAAGGATTCAGGTCTGTCTGCTGTTTACCTTTGCTCCTGCGTGCACTGCCCTTCTCTCCACATTTATGTGTTTGTTTGTTTGTCTATCTAATCTTTTGGGTTTTTATTTCTAATGAGGTCGACCAGTTGTCTATTTATTATTTTTTTTATTACGCATCAAGCTGCGCTGCTTGTCTTTTTATTCCTGTGTGCTCGCGCACTCTCGCCTTTTCCACTTATTTTTATTTTTGATTTATTTTTGATTTATTTTGTCAATTTAAAAAAAAAATACGCATCGTACTGTCCTGTTTGTGTTTGCTTGAGTGCATTCGCGCGCTCTCGCTTTCTCCACTTTACAATTTTTTGTTATTATTTATCTAATCCTGAGAGTTTATCTTATTTTTTATTTGTTTATTTAAATGAAGTCGACCAGTTGCCTGCCCTTCCTTCCATTATCCGTCACCGAGACAAACTGAACAAAGTTCTGAGGTAGACCTTGTAAAGATAAGGATTCAGGTCTGTCTGCTGTTTACCTTTGCTCCTGCGCGCACTGCCCTTCTCTTCACATTTATGTGTTTGTTTGTTTGTCTATCTAATCTTTTGGGTTTTTATTTCTAATGAGGTCGACCAGTTGTCTATTTATTATTTTTTTTACTACGCATCAAGCTGCGCTGCTTTTCTTTGCTCCTGTGTGCTCGGGCACTCTCGCATTTTCCACTTATTTTTATTTTTGATTTATTTTTGATTTATTTTGTCAATTTTAAAAAAAAAAACGCATCGTGCTGTGCTGTTTGTGTTTGCTTGAGTGCATTCGCGCGCTCTCGCTTTCTCCACTTTACAATTTTTTTGTTATTATTTATCTATTCCTGAGAGTTTATCTTATTTTTTATTTGTTTACTTAAATGAAGTCGACCAGTTGCCTGCCCTTCCTTCCATTATCCGTCACCGAGACAAACTGAACAAAGTTCTGAGGTCGACCTTGTAAAGATAAGGATTCAGGTCTGTCTGCTCTTTACCTTTGCTCCTGCGCGCACTGCCTTTCTCTCCACATTTATGTGTTTGTTTGTTTGTCTATCTAATCTTTTGGGTTTTTATTTCTAATGAGGTCGACCAGTTGTCTATTTATTATTTTTTTTACTACGCATCAAGCTGCGCTGCTTGTCTTTGCTCCTGTGTGCTCGCGCACTCTCGCCTTTTCAACTTATTTTTATTTTTGATTTATTTTTGATTTATTTTGTCAATTTTAAAAAAATACGCATCGTGCTGTGCTGTTTGTGTTTGCTGGAGTGCATTCGCGCGCTCTCGCTTTCTCCACTTTACAATTTTTTTTGTTATTATTTATCTATTCCTGAGAGTTTATCTTATTTTTTATTTGTTTATTTAAATGAAGTCGACCAGTTGCCTGCCCTTCCTTCCATTATCCGTCACTGAGACAAACTATACAAAGTTCTGAGGTCGACCTTGTAAAGATAAGGATTCAGGTCTGTCTGCTGTTTACCTTTGCTCCTGCGCGCACTGCCCTTCTCTCCACATTTATGTGTTTGTTTGTTTGTCTATCTAATCTTTTGGGTTTTTATTTCTAATGAGGTCGACCAGTTGTCTATTTATTATTTTTTTTACTACGCATCAAGCTGCGCTGCTTGTCTTTGCTCCTGTGTGCTCGCGCACTCTCGCCTTTTCCACTTATTTTTATTTTTGATTTATTTTTGATTTATTTTGTCAATTTAAAAAAAAATACGCATCGTGCTGTGCTGTTTGTGTTTGCTGGAGTGCATTCGCGCGCTCTCGCTTTCTCCACTTTACAATTTTTTTGTTATTATTTATCTATTCCTGAGAGTTTATCTTATTTTTTATTTGTTTATTTAAATGAAGTCGACCAGTTGCCTGCCCTTCCTTCCATTATCCCTCACCGAGACAAACTGAACAAAGTTCTGAGGTCGACCTTGTAAAGATAAGGATTCAGGTCTGTCTGCTGTTTACCTTTGCTCCTGCGCGCACTGCCCTTCTCTCCACATTTATGTGTTTGTTTGTTTGTCTTTCTAATCTTTTGGGTTTTTATTTCTAATGAGGTCGACCAGTTGTCTATTTATTATTTTTTTTTACTACGCATCAAGCTGCGCTGCTTGACTTTGCTCCTGTGTGCTCGCGCACTCTCGCCTTTTCCACTTATTTTTATTTTTTATTTATTTTTGATTTATTTTGTCAATTTTAAAAAAAATACGCATCGTGCTGTGCTGTTTGTGTTTGCTTGAGTGCATTCCCGCGCTCTCGCTTTCTGCACTTTACAATTTTTTTGTTATTATTTATCTATTCCTGAGAGTTTATCTTATTTTTTATTTGTTTATTTAAATGAAGTCGACCAGTTGCCTGCCCTTCCTTCCATTATCCCTCACCGAGACAAACTGAACAAAGTTCTGAGGTCGACCTTGTAAAGATAAGGATTCAGGTCTGTCTGCTGTTTACCTTTGCTCCTGCGCGCACTGCCCTTCTCTCCACATTTATGTGTTTGTTTGTTTGTCTATCTAATCTTTTGGGTTTTTATTTCTAATGAGGTCGACCAGTTGTCTATTTATTATTTTTTTTACTACGCATCAAGCTGCGCTGCTTGTCTTTGCTCCTGTGTGCTCGCGCACTCTCGCCTTTTCCACTTATTTTTATTTTTGATTTATTTTTGATTTATTTTGTCAATTTAAAAAAAAAACATACGCATCGTGCTGTGCTGTTTGTGTTTGCTTGAGTGCATTCGCGCGCTCTCGCTTTCTGCACTTTACAATTTTTTTGTTATTATTTATCTATTCCTGAGAGTTTATCTTATTTTTTATTTGTTTATTTAAATGAAGTCGACCAGTTGCCTGCCCTTCCTTCCATTATCCGTCACCGAGACAAACTGAACAAAGTTCTGAGGTCGACCTTGTAAAGATAAGGATTCAGGTCTGTCTGCTGTTTACCTTTGCTCCTGCGCGCACTGCCCTTCTCTCCACATTTATGTGTTTGTTGGTTTGTCTATCTAATCTTTTGGGTTTTTATTTCTAATGAGGTCGACCAGTTGTCTATTTATTATTTTTTTTACTACGCATCAAGCTGCGCTGCTTGTCTTTGCTCCTGTGTGCTCGCGCACTCTCGCCTTTTCCACTTATTTTGTTTTTGTTTTTGTTTTTTTTTTGGCCAGTCCTGGGCCTTGGACTCAGGGCCGGAGCACCGTCCCTGGGTTCTTCCCGCTCAAGGCTAGCACTCTGCCACTTGAGACACAGCGCCGCTTCTGGCCGTTTTCTGTATATGTGGTGCTGGGGAATCGAACCTAGGGCCTCGTGTATCCGAGGCAGGCACTCTTGCCACTAGGCTATATCCCCAGCCCTTTTCCACTTATTTTTATTTTTGATTTATTTTTGATTTATTTTGTCAATTTAAAAAAAAAATACGCATCGTGCTGTGCTGTTTGTGTTTGCTTGAGTGCATTCGCGCGCTCTCGCTTTCTCCACTTTACAATTTTTTTGATATTATTTATCTATTCCTGAGAGTTTATCTTATTTTTTATTTGTTTATTTAAATGAAGTCGACCAGTTGCCTGCCCTTCCTTCCATTATCCGTCACCGAGACAAACTGAACAAAGTTCTGAGGTCGACCTTGTAAAGATAAGGATTCAGGTCTGTCTGCTGTTTACCTTTGCTCCTGAGCGCACTGCCCTTCTCTCCACATTTATGTGTTTGTTTGTTTGTCTATCTAATCTTTTGCGTTTTTATTTCTAATGAGGTCGACCAGTTGTCTATTTATTTTTTTTTTACTATGCATCAAGCTGCGCTGCTTGTCTTTGCTCCTGTGTGCTCGCACACTCTCGCCATTTCGACTTATTTTTATTTTTGATTTATTTTTGATTTATTTTGTCAATTTTAAAAAAAATACGCATCGTGCTGTGCTGTTGTGTTTGCTTGAGTGCATTCGCGCGCTCTCGCTTTCTCCACTTTACAATTTTTTTGTTATTATTTATCTATTCCTGAGAGTTTATCTTATTTTTTATTTGTTTATTTAAATGAAGTCGACCAGTTGCCTGCCCTTCCTTCCATTATCCCTCACCGAGACAAACTGAACAAAGTTCTGAGGTCGACCTTGTAAAGATAAGGATTCAGGTCTGTCTGCTGTTTACCTTTGCTCCTGCGCGCACTGCCCTTCTCTCCACATTTATGTGTTTGTTTGTTTGTCTATCTAATCTTTTGGGTTTTTATTTCTAATGAGGTCGACCAGTTGTCTATTTATTATTTTTTTTTACTACGCATCAAGCTGCGCTGCTTGACTTTGCTCCTGTGGGCTCGCGCACTCTCGCCTTTTCCACTTATTTTTATTTTTTATTTATTTTTTATTTATTTTGTCAATTTAAAAAAAAATACGCATCGTACTGTGCTGTTTGTGTTTGCTTGAGTGCATTCCCGGGCTCTCGCTTTCTGCACTTTACAATTTTTTTGTTATTATTTATCTATTCCTGAGAGTTTATCTTATTTTTTTTTTGTTTATTTAAATGAAGTCGACCAGTTGCCTGCCCTTCCTTCCATTATCCCTCACCGAGACAAACTGAACAAAGTTCTGAGGTCGACCTTGTAAAGATAAGGATTCAGGTCTGTCTGCTGTTTACCTTTGCTCCTGCGCGCACTGCCCTTCTCTCCACATTTATGTGTTTGTTTGTTTGTCTATCTAATCTTTTGGGTTTTTATTTCTAATGAGGTCGACCAGTTGTCTATTTATTATTTTTTTTACTACGCATCAAGCTGCGCTGCTTGTCTTTGCTCCTGTGTGCTCGCGCACTCTCGCCTTTTCCACTTATTTTCATTTTTGATTTATTTTTGATTTATTTTGTCAATTTAAAAAAAAATACGCATCGTGCTGTGCTGTTTGTGTTTGCTTGAGTGCATTCGCGCGCTCTCGCTTTCTCTACTTTACATTTTTTTCTTATTATTTATCTATTCCTGAGAGTTTATCTTATTTTTTATTTGTTTATTTAAATGAAGTCGACCAGTTGCCTGCCCTTCCTTCCATTATCCGTCACCGAGACAAACTGAACAAAGTTCTGAGGTCGACCTTGTAAAGATAAGGATTCAGGTCTGTCTGCTGTTTACCTTTGCTCCTGCGCGCACTGCCCTTCTCTCCACATTTATGTGTTTGTTTGTTTGTCTATCTAATCTTTTGGGTTTTTATTTCTAATGAGGTCGACCAGTTGTCTATTTATTATTTTTTTTACTACGCATCAAGCTGCGCTGCTTGTCTTTGCTCCTGTGTGTTCGCGCACTCTCGCCTTTTCCACTTATTTTTGTTTTTTTTTTTTTTTTTTTTTTGGCCAGTCCTGGGCCTTGGACTCAGGGCCGGAGCACCGTCCCTGGGTTCTTCCCGCTCAAGGCTAGCACTCTGCCACTTGAGACACAGCGCCGCTTCTGGCCGTTTTCTGTATATGTGGTGCTGGGGAATCGAACCTAGGGCCTCGTGTATCCGAGGCAGGCACTCTTGCCACTAGGCTATATCCCCAGCCCTTTTCCACTTATTTTTATTTTTGATTTATTTTTGATTTATTTTGTCAATTTTAAAAAATAATACGCATCGTGCTGTGCTGTTTGTGTTTGCTTGAGTGCATTTGCGCGCTCTCGCTTTCTCCACTTTACAATTTTTTTGTTATTATTTATCTATTCCTGAGAGTTTATCTTATTTTTTATTTGTTTATTTAAATGAAGTCGACCAGTTGCCTGCCCATCCTTCCATTATCCGTCACCGAGACAAACTGAACAAAGTTCTGAGGTCGACCTTGTAAAGATAAGGATTCAGGTCTGTCTGCTGTTTACCTTTGCTCCTGAGCGCACTGCCCTTCTCTCCACATTTATGTGTTTGTTTGTTTGTCTATCTAATCTTTTGCGTTTTTATTTCTAATGAGGTCGACCAGTTGTCTATTTATTATTTTTTTTGCTGCGCATCAAGCTGCGCTGCTTGTCTTTGCTCCTGTGTGCTCGCACACTCTCGCCTTTTCCACTTATTGTTATTTTTGATTTATTTTTTATTTATTTTGTCAATATAAAAAAAAATACGCATCGTGCTGTGCTGTTTGTGTTTGCTTGAGTGCATTCGCGCGCTCTCCCTTTCTCCACTTTACAATTTTTTGGTTATTATTTATCTATTCCTGAGAGTTTATCTTATTTTTTAATTGTTTATTTAAATGAAGTCGACCAGTTGCCTGCCCTTCCTTCCATTATCCGTCACCGAGACAAACTGAACAAAGTTCTGAGGTTGACCTTGTAAAGATAAGGATTCAGGTCTGTCTGCTGTTTACCTTTGCTCCTGCGCCCACTGCCCATCTCTCCACATTTATGTGTTTGTTTGTTTGTCTCTCTAATGTTTTGTGTTTTTATTTCTAATGAGGTCGACCAGTTGTCTATTTATTATTTTTTTTACTACGCATCAAGCTGCGCTGCTTGTCTTTGCTCCTGTGTGCTCGCGCACTCTCGCCTTTTCCACTTATTTTTATTTTTGATTTATTTTTGATTTATATTGCCAATTTAAAAAAAATACGCATCGTGCTGTGCTGTTTGTGTTTGCTTGAGTGCATTCGCGCTCTCTCGCTTTCTCCACTTTACAATTTTTTTTGTTATTATTTATCTATTCCTGAGAGTTTATCTCATTTTTTATTTGTTTATTTAAATGAAGTCGACAAGTTGCCTGCCCTTCCTTCCATTATCCGTCACCAAGACAAACTGAACAAATTTCTGAGGTCGACCTTGTAAAGATAAGGATTCAGGTCTGTCTGTTGTTT
This sequence comes from Perognathus longimembris pacificus, assembly GCF_023159225.1. Classification (NCBI taxonomy): domain Eukaryota; kingdom Metazoa; phylum Chordata; class Mammalia; order Rodentia; family Heteromyidae; genus Perognathus; species Perognathus longimembris. The sequence goes on along the minus strand of NW_025958348.1, from coordinate 34,595 downwards.
ACCTTTGCTCCTGCCCGCACTGCCCTTCTCTCCACATTTATGTTTTTGTTTGTTTGTCTATCTAATCTTTTGGGTTTTTATTTCTAATGAGTTCGACCAGTTTTCTATTTATTTTTTTTTTTACTACGCATCAAGCTGCGCTGCTTGTCTTTGCTCCTGTGTGCTCGCGCACTCTCGTCTTTTCCACTTATTTTTATTTGTGATTTATTTTGTCAATTTTAAAAAAAAATACGCATCGTGCTTTGCTGTTTGTGTTTGCTTGAGTGCATTCGCGCTCTCTCACTTTCTCCACTTTAGAATTTTTTTGTTATTATTTATCTATTCCTGAGAGTTTATCTCATTTTTTATTTGTTTATTTAAATGAAGTCGACCACTTGCCTGCCCTTCCTTCCATTATCCGTCACCAAGACAATCTGAACAAATTTCTGAGGTCGACCTTGTAAAGATAAGGATTCAGGTCTGTCTGCTGTTTACCTTTGCTCCTGCTCGCACTGCCCTTCTCTCCACATTTATGTGTTTGTTTGTTTGTCTATCTAATCTTTTGGGTTTTTATTTCTAATGAGGTCGACCAGTTGTCTATTTATTATTTTTTTTACTACGCATCAAGCTGCACTGCTTGTCTTTGCTCCTGTGTGCTCGTGCAGTCTCGCCTTTTCCACTTATTTTTATTTTTGATTTATTTTTTATTTATTTTGTCAATTTAAAAAAAAATACGCATCGTGCTGTGCTGTTTATGTTTGCTTGAGTGCATTCGCGCGCTCTCGCTTTCTCCACTTTACAATTTTTTTGTTATTATTTTTCTATTCCTGAGAGTTTATCTTATTTTTTTTTGTTTATTTAAATGAAGTCGACCAGTTACCTGCCCTTCCTTCCATTATCCGTCACCGAGACAAACTGAACAAAGTTCTGAGGTCGAACTTGGAAACATGAGGATTCAAGTCTATCTGCTGTTTACCTTTGCTCCTGCGTGCACTGCCCTTCTCTCCACATTTATGTGTTTGTTTGTTTGTCTATCTAATCTTTTGGGTTTTTATTTCTAATGAGGTCGACCAGTTGTCTATTTATTATTTTTTTTACTACGCATCAAGCTGCGCTGCTTGTGTTTGCTCCTGTGTGCTCGCGCACTCTCGCCTTTTACACTTATTTTTATTTTTGATTTATTTTTGATTTATTTTGTCAATTTAAAAAAAAAATACGCATCGTGCTGTGCTGTTTGTGTTTCCTTGAGTGCATTCGCGCGCTCTCGCTTTGTCCACTTTACAATTTTTTTGTTATTATTTATCTATTCCTGAGAGTTTATCTTATTTTTTATTTGTTTATTTAAATGAAGTCGACCAGTTGCCTGCCCTTCCTTCCATTATCCGTCACCGAGACAAACTGAACAAAGTTCTGAGGTCGACCTTGTAAAAATAAGGATTCAGGTCTGTCTGCTGTTTACCTTTGCTCCTGCCCGCACTGCCCTTCTCTCCACATTTATGTGTTTGTTGGTTTGTCTATCTAATCTTTTGGGTTTTTATTTCTAATGAAGTCGACCAGTTGTCTATTTATTATTTTTTTTACTTCGCATCAAGCTGCGCTGCTTGTCTTTGCTCCTGTGTGCTTGCGCACTCTCGCTTTTTCCACTTATTTTTATTTTTGATTTATTTTTGATTTATTTTGTCAATTTTAAAAAAAATACCCATCGTGCTGTGCTGTTTGTGTTTGCTTGAGTGCATTCGCGCGCTCTCGCTTTCTCCACTTTACAATTTTTTTGTTATTATTTATCTATTCCTGAGAGTTTATCTTATTTTTTATTTGTTTATTTAAATGAAGTCGACCAGTTGCCTGCCGTTCCTTCCATTATCCGTCACCGAGACAAACTGAACAAAGTTCTGAGGTCGACCTTGTAAAGATAAGGATTCAGGTCTGTCTGCTGTTTACCTTTGCTCCTGAGCGCACTGCCCTTCTCTCCACATTTATGTGTTTGTTTGTTTGTCTATCTAATCTTTTGGGTTTTTATTTCTAATGAGGTCGACCACTTGTCTATTTATTATTTTTTTTACTACGCATCAAGCTGCGCTGCTTGTCTTTGCTCCTGTGTGCTCGCTCACTCTCGCCTTTTCCACTTATTGTAATTTTTTATTTATTTTTGATTTATTTTGTCAATATAAAAAAAATACGCATCGTGCTGTGCCGTTTCTGTTTGCTTGAGTGCATTCGTGCGCTCTCGCTTTCTCCACTTTACAATTTTTTGGATATTATTTATCTATTCCTGAGAGTTTATCTTATTTTTTATTTGTTTATTTAAATGAAGTCGACCAGTTGCTTGCCCTTCCTTCCATTATCTGTCACCGAGACAAACTGAACAAAGTTCTGAGGTCGACTTTGTAAAGATAAGGATTCAGGTCTGTCTGCTGTTTACCTTTGCTCCTGCGCGCACTGCCCTTCTCTCCACATTTATGTGTTTGTTTGTTTGTCTATCTAATCTTTTGGGTTTTTATTTCTAATGAGGTCGACCAGTTGTCTATTTATTACTTTTTTTACTACGCATCAAGCTGCGCTGCTTGTCTTTGCTCCTGTGTGCTCGCGCACTCTCGCCTGTTCCACTTATTTTTATTTTTGATTTATTTTTGATTTATTTTGTCAATTTTTTTAAAAAAATACGCATCGTGCTGTGCTGTTTGTGTTTGCTTGAGTGCATTCGCGCGCTCTCGCTTTCTCCACTTTACAATTTTTTTGTTATCATTTATCTATTCCTGAGAGTTTATCTTATTTTTTATTTGTTTATTTAAATGAAGTCGACCAGTTGCCTGCCCTTCCTTCCATTATCCGTCACCGACACAACCTGAACAAAGTTCTGAGGTCGACCTTGTAAAGATAAGGATTCAGGTCTGTCTGCTGTTTACATTTCCTCCTGCGCTCACTGCCCTTCTCTCCACATTTATGTGTTTGTTTGTTTGTCTATCTAATCTTTTGGGTTTTTATTTCTAATAAGGTCGACCAGTTGTCTATTTATTATTTTTTTTACTACGCATCAAGCTGCGCTGCTTGTCTTTGCTCCTGTGTGCTCGCGCACTTCGCCTTTTCCACTTATTTTTATTTTTGATTTATTGTGTCAATTTTTTAAAAAAATACGCATCCTGCTGTGCTGTTTGTGTTTGCTTGAGTGCATTCGCGCGCTCTCGCTTTCTCCACTTTACAATTTTTTTGTTATTATTTATCTATTCCTGAGAGTTTATATTATTTTTTATTTGTTTATTTAAATGAAGTCGACCAGTTGCCTGCCCTTCCTTCCATTATCCGTCCCCGAGAAAAACTGAACAAAGTTCTGAGGTCGACCTTGTAAAGATAAGGATTCAGGTCTGTCTGCTGTTTACCTTTGCTCCTGCGCGCACTGCCCTTCTCTCCACATTTATGTGTTTGTTTGTTTGTCTATCTAATCTTTTGGTTTTTTTTCCAATGAGGTCGACCAGTTGTCTATTTATTATTTTCGTTACTACGCATCAAGCTTCGCTGCTTGTCTTTGCTCCTGTGTGCTCGCGCACACTCGCGTTTTCCACTTATTTTTATTTTTGATTTATTTTTGATTTATTTTGTCAATTTTAAAAAAATACGCATCGTGCTGTGCTGTTTGTGTTTGCTTGAGTGCATTCGCGCGCTCTCGCTTTCTCCACTTTACAATTATTTTGTTATTATTTATCTATTCCTGAGAGTTTATCTTATTTTTCATTTGTTTATTTAAATGAAGTCGACCAGTTGCCTGCCCTTCCTTCCATTATCCGTCACCGAGACAAACTGAACAAAGTTCTGAGGTCGACCTTGTAAAGATAAGGATTCAGGTCTGTCTGCTGTTTACCTTTGCTCCTGCGCTCACTGCCCTTCTCTCCACATTTATGTGTTTGTTTGTTTGTCTATCTAATCTTTTGGGTTTTTAATTCTAATGAGGTCGACCAGTTGTCTATTTATTATTTTTTTTACTACGCATCAAGCTGCGCTGCTTGTCTTTGCTCCTGTGTGCTCGCGCACTACGCCTTTTCTACTTATTTTTATTTTTGATTTATTTTTGATTTATTTTGTCAATTTTTTAAAAAAATACGCATCGTGCTGTGCTGTTTGTGTTTGCTTGAGTGCATTCGCGCGCTCTCGCTTTCTCCACTTTACAATTTTTTTCTTATTATTTATCTATTCCTGAGAGTTTATCTTATTTTTTATTTGTTTATTTAAATGAAGTCGACCAGTTGCCTGCACTTCCTTCCATTATCCGTCACCGAGACAAACTGAACAAAGTTCTGAGGTCGACCTTGTAAAGATAAGGATTCAGGTCTGTCTGCTGTTTACCTTTGCTCCTGAGCGCACTGCCCTTCTCTCCACATTTATGTGTTTGTTTGTTTGTCTATCTAATCTTTTGGGTTTTTTTTCTAATGAGGTCGACCAGTTGTCTATTTATTATTTTCTTTACTACGCATCAAGCTTCGCTGCTTGTCTTTGCTCCTGTGTGCTCGCGCACACTCGCCTTTTCCACTTATTTTTATTTTTGATTTATTTTTGATTTATTTTGTCTATTTTAAAAAAATACGCATCGTGCTGTGCTGTTTGTGTTTGCATGAGTGCATTCGCGCGCTCTCGCTTTCTCCACTTTACAATTTTTTTGTTATTATTTATCTATTCCTGAGAGTTTATATTATTTTTATTTGTTTATTTAAATGAAGTCGACCAGTTGCCTGCCCTTCCTTCCATTATCCGTCACCGAGACAAACTGAACAAAGTTCTGAGGTCGACCTTGTAAAGATAAGGATTCAGGTCTGTCTGCTGTTTACATTTGCTCCTGTGCGCACTGCCCTTCTCTCCACATTTATGTGTTTGTTTGTTTGTCTATCTAAACTTTTGGGTTTTTATTTCTAATGGGGTCGACCAGTTGTCTATTTATTATTTTTTTTACTATGCATCAAGCTGCGCTGCTTGTCTTTGCTCCTGTGTGCTCGCGCACTTCGCCTTTTCCACTTATTTTTATTTTTGATTTATTTTTGATTTATTGTGTCAATTTTTTAAAAAAATACGCATCCTGCTGTGCTGTTTGTGTTTGCTTGAGTGCATTCGCGCGCTCTCGCTTTCTCCACTTTACAATTTTTTTGTTATTATTTATCTATTCCTGAGAGTTTATATTATTTTTTATTTGTTTATTTAAATGAAGTCGACCAGTTGCCTGCCCTTCCTTCCATTATCCGTCACCGAGAAAAACTGAACAAAGTTCTGAGGTCGACCTTGTAAAGATAAGGATTCAGGTCTGTCTGCTGTTTACCTTTGCTCCTGCGCGCACTGCCCTTCTCTCCACATTTATGTGTTTGTTTGTTTGTCTATCTAATCTTTTGGTTTTTTTTCCAATGAGGTCGACCAGTTGTCTATTTATTATTTTCGTTACTACGCATCAAGCTTCGCTGCTTGTCTTTGCTCCTGTGTGCTCGCGCACACTCGCGTTTTCCACTTATTTTTATTTTTGATTTATTTTTGATTTATTTTGTCAATTTTAAAAAAATACGCATCGTGCTGTGCTGTTTGTGTTTGCTTGAGTGCATTCGCGCGCTCTCGCTTTCTCCACTTTACAATTATTTTGTTATTATTTATCTATTCCTGAGAGTTTATCTTATTTTTCATTTGTTTATTTAAATGAAGTCGACCAGTTGCCTGCCCTTCCTTCCATTATCCGTCACCGAGACAAACTGAACAAAGTTCTGAGGTCGACCTTGTAAAGATAAGGATTCAGGTCTGTCTGCTGTTTACCTTTGCTCCTGCGCGCACTGCCCTTCTCTACACATTTATGTGTTTGTTTGTTTGTCTATCTAATCTTTTGGGTTTTTATTTCTAATGAGGTCGACCAGTTGTCTATTTATTATTTTTTTTACTACGCATCAAGCTGCGCTGCTTGTCTTTGCTCCTGTGTGCTCGCGCACTCTCGCCTTTTCCACTTATTGTTATTTTTTATTTATTTTTGATTTATTTTGTCAATATAAAAAAAATACGCATCGTGCTTTGCCGTTTGTGTTTGCTTGAGTGCATTCGTGCGCTCTCGCTTTCTCCACTTTACAATTTTTTGGATATTATTTATCTATTCCTGAGAGTTTATCTTATTTTTTATTTGTTTATTTAAATGAAGTCGACCAGTTGCCTGCCCTTCCTTCCATTATCCGTCACCGAGACAAACTGAACAAAGTTCTGAGGTCGACCTTGTAAAGATAAGGATTCAGGTCTGTCTGCTGTTTACCTTTGCTCCTGCGCCCACTGCCCTTCTCTCCACATTTATGTGTTTGTTTGTTTGTCTATCTAATCTTTTGGGTTTTTATTTCTAATGAGGTCGACCACTTGTCTATTTATTATTTTTTTTACTACGCATCAAGCTGCGCTGCTTGTCTTTGCTCCTGTGTGCTCGCTCACTCTCGCCTTTTCCACTTATTGTTATTTTTTATTTATTTTTGATTTATTTTGTCAATATAAAAAAAAATACGCATCGTGCTGTGCCGTTTGTGTTTGCTTGAGAGCATTCGTGCGCTCTCGCTTTCTCCACTTTACAATTTTTTGGATATTATTTATCTATTCCTGAGAGTTTATCTTATATTTTATTTGTTTATTTAAATGAAGTCGACCAGTTGCTTGCCCTTCCTTCCATTATCCGTCACCGAGACAAACTGAACAAAGTTCTGAGGTCGACCTTGTAAAGATAAGGATTCAGGTCTGTCTGCTGTTTACCTTTGCTCCTGCGCGCACTGCCCTTCTCTCCACATTTATGTGTTTGTTTGTTTGTCTATCTAATCTTTTGGGTTTTTATTTCTAATGAGGTCGACCAGTTGTCTATTTATTACTTTTTTTACTACGCATCAAGCTGCGCTGCTTGTCTTTGCTCCTGTGTGCTCGCGCACTCTCGCCTTTTCCACTTATTTTTATTTTTGATTTATTTTTGATTTATTTTGTCAATTTTTTTAAAAAAATACCCATCGTGCTGTGCTGTTTGTGTTTGCTTGAGTGCATTCGCGCGCTCTCGCTTTCTCCACTTTACAATTTTTTTGTTATCATTTATCTATTCCTGAGAGTTTATCTTATTTTTTATTTGTTTATTTAAATGAAGTCGACCAGTTGCCTGCCCTTCCTTCCATTATCCGTCACCGACACAACCTGAACAAAGTTCTGAGGTCGACCTTGTAAAGATAAGGATTCAGGTCTATCTGCTGTTTACATTTCCTCCTGCGCTCACTGCCCTTCTCTCCACATTTATGTGTTTGTTTGTTTGTCTATCTAATCTTTTGGGTTTTTATTTCTAATGAGGTCGACCAGTTGTCTATTTATTATTTTTTTTACTACGCATCAAGCTGCGCTGCTTGTCTTTGCTCCTGTGTGCTCGCGCACTTCGCCTTTTCCACTTATTTTTATTTTTGATTTATTTTTGATTTATTGTGTCAATTTTTTAAAAAAATACGCATCCTGCTGTGCTGTTTGTGTTTGCTTGAGTGCATTCGCGCGCTCTCGCTTTCTCCACTTTACAATTTTTTTGTTATTATTTATCTATTCCTGAGAGTATATATTATTTTTTATTTGTTTATTTAAATGAAGTCGACCAGTTGCCTGCCCTTCCTTCCATTATCCGTCACCGAGAAAAACTGAACAAAGTTCTGAGGTCGACCTTGTAAAGATAAGCATTCAGGTCTGTCTGCTGTTTACCTTTGCTCCTGCGCGCACTGCCCTTCTCTCCACATTTATGTGTTTGTTTGTTTGTCTATCTAATCTTTTGGGTTTTTTTTCTAATGAGGTCGACCAGTTGTCTATTTATTATTTTCGTTACTACGCATCAAGCTTCGCTGCTTGTCTTTGCTCCTGTGTGCTCGCGCACACTCGCGTTTTCCACTTATTTTTATTTTTGATTTATTTTTGATTTATTTTGTCAATTTTAAAAAAATACGCATCGTGCTGTGCTGTTTGTGTTTGCTTGAGTGCATTCGCGCGCTCTCGCTTTCTCCACTTTACAATTTTTTTGTTATTATTTATCTATTCCTGAGAGTTTATCTTATTTTTCATTTGTTTATTTAAATGAAGTCGACCAGTTGCCTGCCCTTCCTTCCATTATCCGTCACCGAGACAAACTGAACAAAGTTCTGAGGTCGACCTTGTAAAGATAAGGATTCAGGTCTGTCTGCTGTGTACCTTTGCTCCTGCGCTCACTGCCCTTCTCTCCACATTTATGTGTTTGTTTGTTTGTCTATCTAATCTTTTGGGTTTTTATTTCTAATGAGGTCGACCAGTTGTCTATTTATTATTTTTTTTACTACGCATCAAGCTGCGCTGCTTGTCTTTGCTCCTGTGTGCTCGCGCACTTCGCCTTTTCCACTTATTTTTATTTTTGATTTATTTTTGATTTATTTTGTCAATTTTTTTAAAAAAATACGCATCGTGCTGTGCTGTTTGTGTTTGCTTGAGTGCATTCGCGCGCTCTCGCTTTCTCCACTTTACAATTTTTTTGTTATTATTTATCTATTCCTGAGAGTTTATATTATTTTTATTTGTTTATTTAAATGAAGTCGACCAGTTGCCTGCCCTTCCTTCCATTATCCGTCACCGAGAAAAACTGAACAAAGTTCTGAGGTCGACCTTGTAATGATAAGGATTCAGGTCTGTCTGCTGTTTACCTTTGCTCCTGCCCGCACTGCCCTTCTCTCCACATTTATGTGTTTGTTGGTTTGTTTATCTAATCTTTTGGGTTTTTATTTCTAATGAGGTCGACCAGTTGTCTATTTATTATTTTTTTTACTACGCATCAAGCTGCGCTGCTTGTCTTTGCTCCTGTGTGCTCGCGCACTTCGCCTTTTCCACTTATTTTTATTTTTGATTTATTTTTGATTTATTTTGTCAATTTTTTAAAAAAATACGCATCCTGCTGTGCTGTTTGTGTTTGCCTGAGTGCATTCGCGCGCTCTCGCTTTCTCCACTTTACAATTTTTTTGTTATTATTTATCTACTCCTGAGAGTTTATATTATTTTTTATTTGTTTATTTAAATGAAGTCGACCAGTTTCCTGCCCTTCCTTCCATTATGCGTCACCGAGAAAAACTGAACAAAGTTCTGAGGTCGACCTTGTAAAGATAAGGATTCAGGTCTGTCTGCTGTTTACCTTTGCTCCTGCCCGCACTGCCCTTCTCTCCACATTTATGTGTTTGTTGGTTTGTCTATCTAATATTTTGGGTTTTTTTTCTAATGAGGTCGACCAGTTGTCTATTTATTATTTTTTTTTTACTACGCGTCAAGCTGCGCTGCTTGTCTTTGCTCCTGTGTGCTCGCGCACTCTCGCCTTTTCCACTTATTTTTATTTTTGATTTATTTTTGATTTATTTTGTCAATTTAAAAAAAAATAAGCATCGTGCTGTGCTGTTTGTGTTTGCTTGAGTGCATTCGCGCGCTCTCGCTTTCTCCACTTTACAATTTTTTTGTTATTATTTATCTATTCCTGAGAGTTTATCTTATTTTTTATTTGTTTATTTAAATGAAGTCGACCAGTTGCCTGCCCTTCCTTCCATTATCCGTCACCGAGACAAACTGAACAAAGTTCTGAGGTCGACCTTGTAAAGATAAAGATTCAGGTCTGTCTGCTGTTTACCTTTGCTCCTGAGCGCACTGCCCTTCTCTCCACATTTATGTGTTTGTTTGTTTGTCTATCTAATCTTTTGGGTTTTTTTTCTAATGAGGTCGACCAGTTGTCTATTTATTATTTTCTTTACTACGCATCAAGCTTCGCTGCTTGTCTTTGCTCCTGTGTGCTAGCGCACACTCGCCTTTTCCACTTATTTTTATTTTTGATTTATTTTTGATTTATTTTGTCTATTTAAAAAAAATACGCATCGTGCTGTGCTGTTTGTGTTTGCATGAGTGCATTCGCGCGCTCTCGCTTTCTCCACTTTACAATTTTTTTGTTATTATTTATCTATTCCTGAGAGTTTATATTATTTTTATTTGTTTATTTAAATGAAGTCGACCAGTTGCCTGCCCTTCCTTCCATTATCCGTCACCGAGAAAAACTGAACAAAGTTCTGAGGTCGACCTTGTAACGATAAGGCTTCAGGTCTGTCTGCTGTTTACCTTTGCTCCTGCCCGCACTGCCCTTCTCTCCACATTTATGTGTTTGTTGGTTTGTTTATCTAATCTTTTGGGTTTTTATTTCTAATGAGGTCGACCAGTTGTCTATTTCTTATTTTTTTTACTACGCATCAAGCTGCGCTGCTTGTCTTTGCGCCTGTGTGCTCGCGCACTCTCGCCTTTTCCACTTATTTTTATTTTTGATTTATTTTTTATTTATTTTGTCAATTTAAAAAAAAATACGCATCGTGCTGTGCTGTTTGTGTTTGCTTGAGTGCATTCGCGCGCTCTCGCTTTCTCCACTTTACAATTTTTTTGTTATTATTTATCTATTCCTGAGAGTTTATATTATTTTTATTTGTTTATTTAAATGAAGTCGACCAGTTGCCTGCCCTTCCTTCCATTATCCGTCACCGAGACAAACTGAACAAAGTTCTGAGGTCGACCTTGTAAAGATAAGGATTCAGGTCTGTCTGCTGTTTACCTTTGCTACTGCCCGCACTGCCCTTCTCTCCACATTTATTTGTTTGTTGGTTTGTCTATCTAATCTTTTGGGTTTTTATTTCTAATGAGGTCGACCAGTTGTCTATTTATTATTTTTTTTACTACGCATCAAGCTGCGCTGCTTGTCTTTGCTCCTGTGTGCTTGCGCACTCTCGCTTGTTCCACTTATTTTTATTTTTGATTTATTTTTGATTTATTTTGTCAATTTTAAAAAAAAATACCCATCGTGCTGTGCTGTTTGTGTTTGCTTGAGTGCATTCGCGCGCTCTCGCTTTCTCCACTTTACAATTTTTTTTGTTATTATTTATCTATTCCTGAGAGTTTATCTTATTTTTTATTTGTTTATTTAAATGAAGTCGACCAGTTGCCTGCCGTTCCTTCCATTATCCGTCACCGAGACAAACTGAACAAAGTTCTGGGGTCGACCTTGTAAAGATAAGGAATCAGGTCTGTCTGCTGTTTACCTTTGTTCCTGCGCGCACTGCCCTTCACTCCACATTTATGTGTTTCTTTGTTTGTCTATCTAATCTTTTGGGTTTTTATTTCTAATGAGGTCGACCAGTTGTCTATTTATTATTTTTTTTACTACGCATCAACCTGCGCTGCTTGTCTTTGCTCCTGTGTGCTCGCGCACTCTCGCCTTTTCCACTTATTGTTATTTTTTATTTATTTTTGATTTATTTTGTCAATATAAAAAAAATACGCATCGTGCTGTGCCGTTTGTGTTTGCTTGAGTGCATTCGTGCGCTCTCGCTTTCTCCACTTTACAATTTTTTGGATATTATTTATCTATTCCTGAGAGTTTATCTTATTTTTTATTTGTTTATTTAAATGAAGTCGACCAGTTGCCTGCCCTTCCTTCCCTTATCCGTCACCGAGACAAACTGAACAAAGTTCTGAGGTCGACCTTGTAAAGATAAGGATTCAGGTCTGTCTGCTGTTTACCTTTGCTCCTGCGCGCACTGCCCTTCTCTCCACATTTATGTGTTTGTTTGTTTGTCTATCTAATCTTTTGGGTTTTTATTTCTAATGAGGTCGACCACTTGTCTATTTATTATTTTTTTTACTACGCATCAAGCTGCGCTGCTTGTCTTTGCTCCTGTGTGCTCGCTCACTCTCGCCTTTTCCACTTATTGTTATTTTTTATTTATTTTTGATTTATTTTGTCAATATAAAAAAAATACGCATCGTGCTGTGCCGTTTGTGTTTGCTTGAGTGCATTCGTGCGCTCTCGCTTTCTCCACTTTACAATTTTTTGGATATTATTTATCTATTCCTGAGAGTTTATCTTATATTTTATTTGTTTATTTAAATGAAGTCGACCAGTTGCGTGCCCTTCCTTCCATTATCCGTCACCGAGACAAACTGAACAAAGTTCTGAGGTCGACCTTGTAAAGATAAGGATTCAGGTCTGTCTGCTGTTTACCTTTGCTCCTGCGCGCACTGCCCTTCTCTCCACATTTATGTGTTTGTTTGTTTGTCTATCTAATCTTTTGGGTTTTTATTTCTAATGAGGTCGACCAGTTGTCTATTTATTACTTTTTTTACTACGCATCAAGCTGCGCTGCTTGTCTTTGCTCCTGTGTGCTCGCGCACTCTCGCCTTTTCCACTTATTTTTATTTTTGATTTATTTTTGATTTATTTTGTCAATTTTTTTAAAAAAATACCCTTCGTGCTGTGCTGTTTGTGTTTGCTTGAGTGCATTCGCGCGCTCTCGCTTTCTCGACTTTACAATTTTTTTGTTATCATTTATCTATTCCTGAGAGTTTATCTTATTTTTTATTTGTTTATTTAAATGAAGTCGACCAGTTGCCTGCCCTTCCTTCCATTATCCGTCACCGACACAACCTGAACAAAGTTCTGTGGTCGACCTTGTAAAGATAAGGATTCAGGTCTGTCTGCTGTTTACCTTTGCTCCTGCCCGCACTGCCCTTCTCTCCACATTTATGTGTTTGTTGGTTTGTTTATCTAATCTTTTGGGTTTTTATTTCTAATGAGGTCGACCAGTTGTCTATTTATTATTTTTTTTTACTACGCATGAAGCTGCGCTGCTTGTCTTTGCTCCTGTGTGCTCGCGCACTTCGCCTTTTCCACTTATTTTTATTTTTGATTTATTTTTGATTTATTTTGTCAATTTTTTAAAAAAATACGCATCCTGCTGTGCTGTTTGTGTTTGCCTGAGTGCATTCGCGCGCTCTCGCTTTCTCCACTTTACAATTTTTTTGTTATTTTTTATCTATTCCTGAGAGTTTATCTTATTTTTTATTTGTTTATTTAAATGAAGTCGACCAGTTGCCTGCCCTTCCTTCCATTATCCGTCACCGAGACAAACTGAACAAAGTTCTGAGGTCGACCTTGTAAAGATAAAGATTCAGGTCTGTCTGCTGTTTACCTTTGCTCCTGAGCGCACTGCCCTTCTCTCCACATTTATGTGTTTGTTTGTTTGTCTATCTAATCTTTTGGTTTTTTTTTCTAATGAGGTCGACCAGTTGTCTATTTATTATTTTCTTTACTACGCATCAAGCTTCGCTGCTTTTCTTTGCTCCTGTGTGCTCGCGCACACTCGCCTTTTCCACTTATTTTTATTTTTGATTTATTTTTGATTTATTTTGTCAATTTAAAAAAAAATACGCATCGTGCTGTGCTGTTTGTGTTTGCTTGAGTGCATTCGCGCGCTCTCGCTTTCTCCACTTTACAATTTTTTTGTTATTATTTATCTATTCCTGAGAGTTTATATTATTTTTATTTGTTTATTTAAATGAAGTCGACCAGTTGCCTGCCCTTCCTTCCATTATCCGTCACCGAGAAAAACTGAACAAAGTTCTGAGGTCGACCTTGTAAAGATAAGGATTCAGGTCTGTCTGCTGTTTACCTTTGCTCCTGCCCGCACTGCCCTTCTCTCCACATTTATGTGTTTGTTGGTTTGTTTATCTAATCTTTTGGGTTTTTATTTCTAATGAGGTGGACCAGTTGTCTATTTATTATTTTTTTTACTACGCATCAAGCTGCGCTGCTTGTCTTTGCGCCTGTGTGCTCGCGCACTCTCGCCTTTTCCACTTATTTTTATTTTTGATTTATTTTTTATTTATTTTGAAAATTTTAAAAAAAAATACGCATCGTGCTGTGCTGTTTGTGTTTGCTTGAGTGCATTCGCGCGCTCTCGCTTTCTCCACTTTACAATTTTTTTGTTATTATTTATCTATTCCTGAGAGTTTATATTATTTTTATTTGTTTATTTAAATGAAGTCGACCAGTTGCCTGCCCTTCCTTCCATTATCCGTCACCGAGACAAACTGAACAAAGTTCTGAGGTCGACCTTGTAAAGATAAGCATTCAGGTCTGTCTGCTGTTTACCTTTGCTACTGCCCGCACTGCCCTTCTCTCCACATTTATTTGTTTGTTGGTTTGTCTATCTAATCTTTTGGGTTTTTATTTCTAATGAGGTCGACCAGTTGTCTATTTATTATTTTTTTTACTACGCATCAAGCTGCGCTGCTTGTCTTTGCTCCTGTGTGCTTGCGCACTCTCGCTTTTTCCACTTATTTTTATTTTTGATTTATTTTTGATTTATTTTGTCAATTTTAAAAAAAAATACCCATCGTGCTGTGCTGTTTGTGTTTGCTTGAGTGCATTCGCGCGCTCTCGCTTTCTCCACTTTACAATTTTTTTGTTATTATTTATCTATTCCTGAGAGTTTATCTTATTTTTTATTTGTTTATTTAAATGAAGTCGACCAGTTGCCTGCCGTTCCTTCCATTATCCGTCACCGAGACAAACTGAACAAAGTTCTGGGGTCGACCTTGTAAAGATAAGGAATCAGGTCTGTCTGCTGTTCACCTTTGTTCCTGCGCGCACTGCCCTTCACTCCACATTTATGTGTTTCTTTGTTTGTCTATCTAATCTTTTGGGTTTTTATTTCTAATGAGGTCGACCAGTTGTTTATTTATTATTTTTTTTACTACGCATCAAGCTGCGCTGCTTGTCTTTGCTCCTGTGTGCTCGCGCACTCTCGCCTTTTACACTTATTTTTATTTTTGATTTATTTTTGATTTATTTTGTCAATTAAAAAAAAAAACGCATCTTGCTGTGCTGTTTGTGTTTGCTTGAGTGCATTCGCGCGCTCTCACTTTCTGCACTTTACAATTTTTTTGTTATTATTTATCTATTCCTGAGAGTTTATCTTATTTTTTATTTGTTTATTTAAATGAAGTCGACCAGTTGCCTGCCCTTCCTTCCATTATCCGTCACCGAGACAAACTGAACAAAGTTCTGAGGTCGACCTTGTAAAGATAAGGATTCAGGTCTGTCTGCTGTTTACCTTTGTTCCTGCGCGCACAGCCCTTCTCTCCACATTTATGTGTTTGTTTGTTTGTCTATCCAATCTTTTGGGTTTTTATTTCTAATGAGGTCGACCAGTTGTCTATTTATTATTTTTTTTCACTACGCATCAAGCTGCGCTGCTTGTCTTTGCTCCTGTGTGCTCGCGCACTCTCGCCTTTTCCAGTTATTTTTATTTTTGATTTATTTTTGATTTATTTTGTCAATTTTTTAAAAAAAATACGCATCGTGCTGTGCTGTTTTGTTTGCTTGAGTGCATTCGCGCGCTCTCGCTTTCTCCACTTTACAATTTTTTTGTTATTATTTATCTATTCCTGAGAGTTTATCTTTTTTTTTATTTGTTTATTTAAATGAAGTCGACCAGTTGCCTGCCCTTCCTTCCATTATCCGTCACCGAGACAAACTGAACAAAGTTCTGAGGTCGACCTTGTAAAGATAAGGATTCAGGTCTGTCTGCTGTTTACATTTGCTCCTGCGCTCACTGCCCTTCTCTCCACATTTATGTGTTTGTTTGTTTGTCTATCTAATCTTTTGGGTTTTTATATCTAATGAGGTCGACCAGTTGTCTATTTATTATTTTTTTTACTACGCATCAAGCTGCGCTACTTGTCTTTGCTCCTGTGTGCTCGCGCACTCTCGCCTTTTCCACTTATTTTTATTTTTGATTTATTTTTGATTTATTTTGTCAATTTAAAAAAAATACGCATCGTGCTGTGCTGTTTGTGTTTGCTTGAGTGCTTTCGCGCGCTCTCGCTTTGTGCAATTTACAATTTTTTTGTTATTATTTATCTATTCATGAGAGTTTATCTTATTTTTTATTTGTTTATTTAAATGAAGTCGACAAGTTGCCTGCCCTTCCTTCCATTATCCGTCACCGAGACAAACTGAACAAAGTTCTGAGGTCGACCTTGTAAAGATAAGGATTCAGGTCTGTCTGCTGTTTACCTTTGCTCCTGCGCGCACTGCCCTTCTCTCCACATTTATGTGTTTGTTTGTTTGTCTATCCAATCTTTTGGGTTTTTATTTCTAATGAGGTCGACCAGTTGTCTATTTATTATTTTTTTTTACTACGCATCAAGCTGCGCTGCTTGTCTTTGCTCCTGTGTGCTCGCGCACTCTCGCCTTTTCCACTTATTTTTATTTTTGATTTATTTTTGATTTATTTTGTCAATTTTTTTAAAAAAATACGCATCGTGCTGTGCTGTTTTTGTTTGCTTGAGTGCATTCGTGCGCTCCTGTTTTCTCCACTTTACAATTTTTTTGTTATTATTTATCTATTCCTGAGAGTTTATCTTATTTTTTATTTGTTTATTTAAATGAAGTCGACCAGTTGCCTGCCCTTCCTTCCATTATCCGTCACCGAGACAAACTGAACAAAGTTCTGAGGTCGACCTTGTAAAGATAAGGATTCAGGTCTGTCTGCTGTTTACCTTTGCTCCTGCCCGCACTGCCCTTCTCTCCACATTTATGTGTTTGTTGGTTTGTCTATCTAATCTTTTGGGTTTTTATTTCTAATGAGGTCGACCAGTTGTCTATTTATTATTTTTTTTACTACGCATCAAGCTGCGCTGCTTGTCTTTGCTCCTGTGTGCTCGCGCACTCTCGCCTTTTCCACTTATTTTTATTTTTGATTTATTTTTGATTTATTTTGTCAATTTAAAAAAAAATAAGCATCGTGCTGTGCTGTTTGTGTTTGCTTGAGTGCATTCGCGCGCTCTCGCTTTCTCCACTTTACAATTTTTTTGTTATTATTTATCTATTCCTGAGAGTTTATCTTATTTTTTATTTGTTTATTTAAATGAAGTCGACCAGTTGCCTGCCCTTCCTTCCATTATCCGTCACCGAGACAAACTGAACAAAGTTCTGAGGTCGACCTTGTAAAGATAAAGATTCAGGTCTGTCTGCTGTTTACCTTTGCTCCTGAGCGCACTGCCCTTCTCTCCACATTTATGTGTTTGTTTGTTTGTCTATCTAATCTTTTGGTTTTTTTTTCTAATGAGGTCGACCAGTTGTCTATTTATTATTTTCTTTACTACGCATCAAGCTTCGCTGCTTGTCTTTGCTCCTGTGTGCTCGCGCACACTCGCCTTTTCCACTTATTTTTATTTTTGATTTATTTTTGATTTATTTTGTCAATTTAAAAAAAATACGCATCGTGCTGTGCTGTTTGTGTTTGCTTGAGTGCATTCGCGCGCTCTCGCTTTCTCCACTTTACAGTTTTTTTGTTATTATTTATCTATTCCTGAGAGTTTATATTATTTTTATTTGTTTATTTAAATGAAGTCGACCAGTTGCCTGCCCTTCCTTCCATTATCCGTCACCGAGAAAAACTGAACAAAGTTCTGAGGTCGACCTTGTAAAGATAAGGATTCAGGTCTGTCTGCTGTTTACCTTTGCTCCTGCCCGCACTGCCCTTCTCTCCACATTTATGTGTTTGTTGGTTTGTTTATCTAATCTTTTTGTTTTTTATTTCTAATGAGGTGGACCAGTTGTCTATTTATTATTTTTTTTACTACGCATCAAGCTGCGCTGCTTGTCTTTGCGCCTGTGTGCTCCCGCACTCTCGCCTTTTCCACTTATTTTTATTTTTGATTTATTTTTTATTTATTTTGTCAATTTTAAAAAAAAATACGCATCGTGCTGTGCTGTTTGTGTTTGCTTGAGTGCATTCGCGCGCTCTCGCTTTCTCCACTTTACAATTTTTTTGTTATTATTTATCTATTCCTGAGAGTTTATATTATTTTTATTTGTTTATTTAAATGAAGTCGACCAGTTGCCTGCCCTTCCTTCCATTATCCGTCACCGAGACAAACTGAACAAAGTTCTGAGGTCGACCTTGTAAAGATAAGGATTCAGGTCTGTCTGCTGTTTACCTTTGCTACTGCCCGCACTGCCCTTCTCTCCACATTTATTTGTTTGTTGGTTTGTCTATCTAATCTTTTGGGTTTTTATTTCTAATGAGGTCGACCAGTTGTCTATTTATTATTTTTTTTACTACGCATCAAGCTGCGCTGCTTGTCTTTGCTCCTGTGTGCTTGCGCACTCTCGCTTTTTCCACTTATTTTTATTTTTGATTTATTTTTGATTTATTTTGTCAATTTTAAAAAAAAATACCCATCGTGCTGTGCTGTTTGTGTTTGCTTGAGTGCATTCGCGCGCTCTCGCTTTCTCCACTTTACAATTTTTTGTTATTATTTATCTATTCCTGAGAGTTTATCTTATTTTTTATTTGTTTATTTAAATGAAGTCGACCAGTTGCCTGCCGTTCCTTCCATTATCCGTCACCGAGACAAACTGAACAAAGTTCTGGGGTCGACCTTGTAAAGATAAGGAATCAGGTCTGTCTGCTGTTTACCTTTGTTCCTGCGCGCACTGCCCTTCACTCCACATTTATGTGTTTCTTTGTTTGTCTATCTAATCTTTTGGGTTTTTATTTCTAATGAGGTCGACCAGTTGTTTATTTATTATTTTTTTTACTACGCATCAAGCTGCGCTACTTGTCTTTGCTCCTGTGTGCTCGCGCACTCTCGCCTTTTACACTTATTTTTATTTTTGATTTATTTTTGATTTATTTTGTCAATTTAAAAAAAAAACGCATCTTGCTGTGCTGTTTGTGTTTGCTTGAGTGCATTCGCGCGCTATCACTTTCTGCACTTTACAATTTTTTTGTTATTATTTATCTATTCCTGAGAGTTTATCTTATTTTTTATTTGTTTATTTAAATGAAGTCGACCAGTTGCCTGCCCTTCCTTCCATTATCCTTCACCGAGACAAACTGAACAAAGTTCTGAGGTCGACCTTGTAAAGATAAGGATTCAGGTCTGTCTGCTGTTTACATTTGCTCCTGCGCTCACTGCCCTTCTCTCCACATTTATGTGTTTGTTTGTTTGTCTATCTAATCTTTTGGGTTTTTATATCTAATGAGGTCGACCAGTTGTCTATTTATTATTTTTTTTACTACGCATCAAGCTGCGCTGCTTGTCTTTGCTCCTGTGTGCTCGCGCACTCTCGCCTTTTCCACTTATTTTTATTTTTGATTTATTTTTGATTTATTTTGTCAATTTAAAAAAAAATACGCATCGTGCTGTGCTGTTTGTGTTTGCTTGAGTGCTTTCGCGCGCTCTCGCTTTGTGCAATTTACAATTTTTTTGTTATTATTTATCTATTCATGAGAGTTTATCTTATTTTTTATTTGTTTATTTAAATGAAGTCGACAAGTTGCCTGCCCTTCCTTCCATTATCCGTCACCGAGACAAACTGAACAAAGTTCTGAGGTCGACCTTGTAAAGATAAGGATTCAGGTCTGTCTGCTGTTTACCTTTGCTCCTGCGCGCACTGCCCTTCTCTCCACATTTATGTGTTTGTTTGTTTGTCTATCCAATCTTTTGGGTTTTTATTTCTAATGAGGTCGACCAGTTGTCTATTTATTATTTTTTTTACTACGCATCAAGCTGCGCTGCTTGTGTTTGCTCCTGTGTGCTCGCGCACTCTCGCCTTTTCCACTTATTTTTATTTTTGATTTATTTTTGATTTATTTTGTCAATTTTAAAAAAAAATACGCATCGTGCTGTGCTGTTTGTGTTTCCTTGAGTGCATTCGCGCGCTCTCGCTTTGTCCACTTTACAATTTTTTTGTTATTATTTATCTATTCCTGAGAGTTTATCTTATTTTTTATTTGTTTATTTAAATGAAGTCGACCAGTTGCCTGCCCTTCCTTCCATTATCCGTCACCGAGACAAACTGAACAAAGTTCTGAGGTCGACCTTGTAAAGATAAGGATTCAGGTCTGTCTGCTGTTTACCTTTGCTCCTGCGCGCACTGCCATTCTCTCCACATTTATGTGTTTGTTTGTTTGTCTATCTAATCTTTTGGGTTTTTATTTCTAATGAGGTCGACCAGTTGTCTATTTATTATTTTTTTTACTACGCATCAAGCTGCGCTGCTTGCATTTGCTCCGGTGTGCTCGCGCACTCTCGCCTTCTCCACTTATTTTTATTTTTGATTTATTTTTGATTTATTTTGTCCATTTCAAAAAAAAATACTCATCGTGCTGTGCTGTTTGTGTTTGCTTGAGTGCATTCGCGCGCTCTCGCTTTCTCCACTTTACAATTTATTGTTATTATTTATCTATTCCTGAGAGTTTATCTTAATTTTTATTTGTTTATTTAAATGAACTCGACCAGTTGCCTGCCCTTCCTTCCATTATCCGTCACCGAGACAAACTGAACAAAGTTCTGGGGTCGACCTTGTAAAGATAAGGATTCAGGTCTGTCTGCTGTTTACCTTTGCTCCTGCGCGCACTGCCCTTCTCTCCACATTTATGTGTTTGTTTGTTTGTCTATCTAATCTTTTGGGTTTTTATTTCTAATGAGGTCGACCAGTTGTCTATTTATTATTTTTTTTACTACGCATCAAGCTGCGCTGCTTCTCTTTGCTCCTGTGTGCTCGCGCACTCTCGCATTTTCCACTTATTTTTATTTTTGATTTATTTTTGATTTATTTTGTCAATTTTAAAAAAAAATACGCATCGTGCTGTGCTGTTTGTGTTTGCTTCAGTGCATTCGCGTGCTCTCGCTTTCTCCACTTTACAATTTTTTTGTTATTATTTATCTATTCCTGAGAGTTTATCTTATTTTTTATTTGTTTATTTAAATGAAGTTGACCAGTTGCCTGCACTTCCTTCCATTATCCGTCACCGAGACAAACTGAACAAAGTTCTGAGGTCGACCTTGTAAAGATAAGGATTCAGGTCTGTCTGCTGTTTACCTTTGATCCTGCGCGCACTGCCCTTCTCTCCACATTTATGTGTTTGTTTGTTTGTCTATCTAATCTTTTGGGTTTTTATTTCTAATGAGGTCGACCAGTAGTCTATTTATTATTTTTTTACTACGCATCAAGCTGCGCTGCTTGTCTTTGCTCCTGTGTGCTCGCGCACTTCGCCTTTTCCACTTATTTTTATTTTTGATTTATTTTTGATTTATTTTGTCAATTTTTAAAAAAAATACGCATCGTGCTGTGCTGTTTGTGTTTGCTTGAGTGCATTCGCGCGCTCTCGCTTTCTCCACTTTACAATTTTTTTGTTATTATTTATCTATTCCTGAGAGTTTATCTTATTTTTTATTTGTTTATTTAAATGAAGTCGACCAGTTGCCTGCCCTTCCTTCCATTATCCGTCACCGAGACAAACTGAACAAAGTTCTGAGGTCGACCTTGTAAATATAAGGATTCAGGTCTGTCTGCTGTTTACCTTTGCTCCTGCGCACACTGCCCTTCTCTCCACATTTATGTGTTTGTTTGTTTGTCTATCTAATCTTTTGGGTTTTTATTTCTAATGAGGTCGACCACTTGTCTATTTATTATTTTTTTTACTACGCATCAAGCTGCGCTGCTTGTCTTTGCTCCTGTGTGCTCGCTCACTCTCGCCTTTTCCACTTATTGTTATTTTTTATTTATTTTTGATTTATTTTGTCAATATAAAAAAAAATACGCATCGTGCTGTGCCGTTTGTGTTTGCTTGAGTGCATTCGTGCGCTCTCGCTTTCTCCACTTTACAATTTTTTGGGTATTATTTATCTATTCCTGAGAGTTTATCTTATTTTTTATTTGTTTATTTAAATGAAGTCGACCTGTTGCTTGCCCTTCCTTCCATTATCCGTCACCGAGACAAACTGAACAAAGTTCTGAGGTCGACCTTGTAAAGATAAGGATTCAGGTCTGTCTGCTGTTTACCTTTGCTCCTGCGCGCACTGCCCTTCTCTCCACATTTATGTGTTTGTTTGTTTGTCTATCTAATCTTTTGGGTTTTTATTTCTAATGAGGTCGAACAGTTGTCTATTTATTACTTTTTTACTACGCATCAAACTGCGCTGCTTGTCTTTGCTCCTGTGTGCTCGCGCACTCTCGCCTTTTCCACTTATTTTTATTTTTGATTTATTTTTGATTTATTTTGTCAATTTTTTTAAAAAAATACGCTTCGTGCTGTGCTGTTTGTGTTTGCTTGAGTGCATTCGCGCGCTCTCGCTTTCTCCACTTTACAATTTTTTTGTTATCATTTATCTATTCCTGAGAGTTTATCTTATTTTTTATTTGTTTATTTAAATGAAGTCGACCAGTTGCCTGCCCTTCCTTCCATTATCCGTCACCGACACAACCTGAACAAAGTTCTGAGGTCGACCTTGTAAAGATAAGGATTCAGGTCTGTCTGCTGTTTACATTTCCTCCTGCGCTCACTGCCCTTCTCTCCACATTTATGTGTTTGTTTGTTTGTCTATCTAATCTTTTGGGTTTTTATTTCTAATGAGGTCGACCAGTTGTCTATTTATTATTTTTTTTACTACGCATCAAGCTGCGCTGCTTGTCTTTGCTCCTGTGTGCTCGCGCACTTCGCCTTTTCCACTTATTTTTATTTTTGATTTATTTTTGATTTATTGTGTCAATTTTTTAAAAAAATACGCATCCTGCTGTGCTGTTTGTGTTTGCTTGAGTGCATTCGCGCGCTCTCGCTTTCTCCACTTTACAATTTTTTGTTATTATTTATCTATTCCTGAGAGTTTATATTATTTTTTATTTGTTTATTTAAATGAAGTCGACCAGTTGCCTGCCCTTCCTTCCATTATCCGTCACCGAGAAAAACTGAACAAAGTTCTGAGGTCGACCTTGTAAAGATAAGGATTCAGGTCTGTCTGCTGTTTACCTTTGCTCCTGCGCGCACTGCCCTTCTCTCCACATTTATGTGTTTGTTTGTTTGTCTATCTAATCTTTTGGTTTTTTTTTCTAATGAGGTCGACCAGTTGTCTATTTATTATTTTCGTTACTACGCATCAAGCTTCGCTGCTTGTCTTTGCTCCTGTGTGCTCGCGCACACTCGCGTTTTCCACTTATTTTTATTTTTGATTTATTTTTGATTTATTTTGTCAATTTAAAAAAAATACGCATCGTGCTGTGCTGTTTGTGTTTGCTTGAGTGCATTCGCGCGCTCTCGCTTTCTCCACTTTACAATTTTTTTGTTATTATTTATCTATTCCTGAGAGTTTATCTTATTTTTCATTTGTTTATTTAAATGAAGTCGACCAGTTGCCTGCCCTTCCTTCCATTATCCGTCACCGAGACAAACTGAACAAAGTTCTGAGGTCGACCTTGTAAAGATAAGGATTCAGGTCTGTCTGCTGTTTACCTTTGCTCCTGCGCTCACTGCCCTTCTCTCCACATTTATGTGTTTGTTTGTTTGTCTATCTAATCTTTTGGGTTTTTATTTCTAATGAGGTCGACCAGTTGTCTATTTATTATTTTTTTTACTACGCATCAAGCTGCGCTGCTTGTCTTTGCTCCTGTGTGCTCGCGCACTTCGCCTTTTCCACTTATTTTTATTTTTGATTTATTTTTGATTTATTTTGTCAATATAAAAAAAAATACGCATCGTGCTGTGCCGTTTGTGTTTGCTTGAGTGCATTCGTGCGCTCTCGCTTTCTCCACTTTACAATTTTTTGGATATTATTTATCTATTCCTGAGAGTTTATCTTATTTTTTATTTGTTTATTTAAATGAAGTCGACCAGTTGCTTGCCCTTCCTTCCATTATCCGTCACCGAGACAAACTGAACAAAGTTCTGAGGTCGACCTTGTAAAGATAAGGATTCAGGTCTGTCTGCTGTTTACCTTTGCTCCTGCGCGCACTGCCCTTCTCTCCACATTTATGTGTTTGTTTGTTTGTCTATCTAATCTTTTGGGTTTTTATTTCTAATGAGGTCGACCAGTTGTCTATTTATTACTTTTTTTACTACGCATCAAACTGTGCTGCTTGTCTTTGCTCCTGTGTGCTCGCGCACTCTCGCCTTTTCCACTTATTTTTATTTTTGATTTATTTTTGATTTATTTTGTCAATTTTAAAAAAAAATACGCATCGTGCTGTGCTGTTTGTGTTTCCTTGAGTGCATTCGCGCGCTCTCGCTTTGTCCACTTTACAATTTTTTTGTTATTATTTATCTATTCCTGAGAGTTTATCTTATTTTTTATTTGTTTATTTAAATGAAGTCGACCAGTTGCCTGCCCTTCCTTCCATTATCCGTCACCGAGACAAACTGAACAAAGTTCTGAGGTCGACCTTGTAAAGATAAGGATTCAGGTCTGTCTGCTGTTTACCTTTGCTCCTGCGCGCACTGCCATTCTCTCCACATTTATGTGTTTGTTTGTTTGTCTATCTAATCTTTTGGGTTTTTATTTCTAATGAGGTCGACCAGTTGTCTATTTATTATTTTTTTTACTACGCATCAAGCTGCGCTGCTTGCATTTGCTCCGGTGTGCTCGCGCACTCTCGCCTTCTCCACTTATTTTTATTTTTGATTTATTTTTGATTTATTTTGTCCATTTCAAAAAAAAATACTCATCGTGCTGTGCTGTTTGTGTTTGCTTGAGTGCATTCGCGCGCTCTCGCTTTCTCCACTTTACAATTTATTGTTATTATTTATCTATTCCTGAGAGTTTATCTTAATTTTTATTTGTTTATTTAAATGAACTCGACCAGTTGCCTGCCCTTCCTTCCATTATCCGTCACCGAGACAAACTGAACAAAGTTCTGGGGTCGACCTTGTAAAGATAAGGATTCAGGTCTGTCTGCTGTTTACCTTTGCTCCTGCGCGCACTGCCCTTCTCTCCACATTTATGTGTTTGTTTGTTTGTCTATCTAATCTTTTGGGTTTTTATTTCTAATGAGGTCGACCAGTTGTCTATTTATTATTTTTTTTACTACGCATCAAGCTGCGCTGCTTCTCTTTGCTCCTGTGTGCTCGCGCACTCTCGCATTTTCCACTTATTTTTATTTTTGATTTATTTTTGATTTATTTTGTCAATTTTAAAAAAAAATACGCATCGTGCTGTGCTGTTTGTGTTTGCTTCAGTGCATTCGCGTGCTCTCGCTTTCTCCACTTTACAATTTTTTTGTTATTATTTATCTATTCCTGAGAGTTTATCTTATTTTTTATTTGTTTATTTAAATGAAGTTGACCAGTTGCCTGCACTTCCTTCCATTATCCGTCACCGAGACAAACTGAACAAAGTTCTGAGGTCGACCTTGTAAAGATAAGGATTCAGGTCTGTCTGCTGTTTACCTTTGATCCTGCGCGCACTGCCCTTCTCTCCACATTTATGTGTTTGTTTGTTTGTCTATCTAATCTTTTGGGTTTTTATTTCTAATGAGGTCGACCAGTAGTCTATTTATTATTTTTTTTACTACGCATCAAGCTGCGCTGCTTGTCTTTGCTCCTGTGTGCTCGCGCACTTCGCCTTTTCCACTTATTTTTATTTTTGATTTATTTTTGATTTATTTTGTCAATTTTTAAAAAAAATACGCATCGTGCTGTGCTGTTTGTGTTTGCTTGAGTGCATTCGCGCGCTCTCGCTTTCTCCACTTTACAATTTTTTTGTTATTATTTATCTATTCCTGAGAGTTTATCTTATTTTTTATTTGTTTATTTAAATGAAGTCGACCAGTTGCCTGCCCTTCCTTCCATTATCCGTCACCGAGACAAACTGAACAAAGTTCTGAGGTCGACCTTGTAAATATAAGGATTCAGGTCTGTCTGCTGTTTACCTTTGCTCCTGCGCACACTGCCCTTCTCTCCACATTTATGTGTTTGTTTGTTTGTCTATCTAATCTTTTGGGTTTTTATTTCTAATGAGGTCGACCACTTGTCTATTTATTATTTTTTTTACTACGCATCAAGCTGCGCTGCTTGTCTTTGCTCCTGTGTGCTCGCTCACTCTCGCCTTTTCCACTTATTGTTATTTTTTATTTATTTTTGATTTATTTTGTCAATATAAAAAAAAATACGCATCGTGCTGTGCCGTTTGTGTTTGCTTGAGTGCATTCGTGCGCTCTCGCTTTCTCCACTTTACAATTTTTTGGGTATTATTTATCTATTCCTGAGAGTTTA
Organism: Perognathus longimembris pacificus; assembly: GCF_023159225.1. Taxonomy (NCBI): domain Eukaryota; kingdom Metazoa; phylum Chordata; class Mammalia; order Rodentia; family Heteromyidae; genus Perognathus; species Perognathus longimembris. Next base: position 8,736 of record NW_025958348.1, on the reverse strand, counting down.
TCTTATTTTTTATTTGTTTATTTAAATGAAGTCGACCTGTTGCTTGCCCTTCCTTCCATTATCCGTCACCGAGACAAACTGAACAAAGTTCTGAGGTCGACCTTGTAAAGATAAGGATTCAGGTCTGTCTGCTGTTTACCTTTGCTCCTGCGCGCACTGCCCTTCTCTCCACATTTATGTGTTTGTTTGTTTGTCTATCTAATCTTTTGGGTTTTTATTTCTAATGAGGTCGAACAGTTGTCTATTTATTACTTTTTTTACTACGCATCAAACTGCGCTGCTTGTCTTTGCTCCTGTGTGCTCGCGCACTCTCGCCTTTTCCACTTATTTTTATTTTTGATTTATTTTTGATTTATTTTGTCAATTTTTTTAAAAAAATACGCTTCGTGCTGTGCTGTTTGTGTTTGCTTGAGTGCATTCGCGCGCTCTCGCTTTCTCCACTTTACAATTTTTTTGTTATCATTTATCTATTCCTGAGAGTTTATCTTATTTTTTATTTGTTTATTTAAATGAAGTCGACCAGTTGCCTGCCCTTCCTTCCATTATCCGTCACCGACACAACCTGAACAAAGTTCTGAGGTCGACCTTGTAAAGATAAGGATTCAGGTCTGTCTGCTGTTTACATTTCCTCCTGCGCTCACTGCCCTTCTCTCCACATTTATGTGTTTGTTTGTTTGTCTATCTAATCTTTTGGGTTTTTATTTCTAATGAGGTCGACCAGTTGTCTATTTATTATTTTTTTTACTACGCATCAAGCTGCGCTGCTTGTCTTTGCTCCTGTGTGCTCGCGCACTTCGCCTTTTCCACTTATTTTTATTTTTGATTTATTTTTGATTTATTGTGTCAATTTTTTAAAAAAATACGCATCCTGCTGTGCTGTTTGTGTTTGCTTGAGTGCATTCGCGCGCTCTCGCTTTCTCCACTTTACAATTTTTTTGTTATTATTTATCTATTCCTGAGAGTTTATATTATTTTTTATTTGTTTATTTAAATGAAGTCGACCAGTTGCCTGCCCTTCCTTCCATTATCCGTCACCGAGAAAAACTGAACAAAGTTCTGAGGTCGACCTTGTAAAGATAAGGATTCAGGTCTGTCTGCTGTTTACCTTTGCTCCTGCGCGCACTGCCCTTCTCTCCACATTTATGTGTTTGTTTGTTTGTCTATCTAATCTTTTGGTTTTTTTTTCTAATGAGGTCGACCAGTTGTCTATTTATTATTTTCGTTACTACGCATCAAGCTTCGCTGCTTGTCTTTGCTCCTGTGTGCTCGCGCACACTCGCGTTTTCCACTTATTTTTATTTTTGATTTATTTTTGATTTATTTTGTCAATTTAAAAAAAATACGCATCGTGCTGTGCTGTTTGTGTTTGCTTGAGTGCATTCGCGCGCTCTCGCTTTCTCCACTTTACAATTTTTTTGTTATTATTTATCTATTCCTGAGAGTTTATCTTATTTTTCATTTGTTTATTTAAATGAAGTCGACCAGTTGCCTGCCCTTCCTTCCATTATCCGTCACCGAGACAAACTGAACAAAGTTCTGAGGTCGACCTTGTAAAGATAAGGATTCAGGTCTGTCTGCTGTTTACCTTTGCTCCTGCGCTCACTGCCCTTCTCTCCACATTTATGTGTTTGTTTGTTTGTCTATCTAATCTTTTGGGTTTTTATTTCTAATGAGGTCGACCAGTTGTCTATTTATTATTTTTTTTACTACGCATCAAGCTGCGCTGCTTGTCTTTGCTCCTGTGTGCTCGCGCACTTCGCCTTTTCCACTTATTTTTATTTTTGATTTATTTTTGATTTATTTTGTCAATATAAAAAAAAATACGCATCGTGCTGTGCCGTTTGTGTTTGCTTGAGTGCATTCGTGCGCTCTCGCTTTCTCCACTTTACAATTTTTTGGATATTATTTATCTATTCCTGAGAGTTTATCTTATTTTTTATTTGTTTATTTAAATGAAGTCGACCAGTTGCTTGCCCTTCCTTCCATTATCCGTCACCGAGACAAACTGAACAAAGTTCTGAGGTCGACCTTGTAAAGATAAGGATTCAGGTCTGTCTGCTGTTTACCTTTGCTCCTGCGCGCACTGCCCTTCTCTCCACATTTATGTGTTTGTTTGTTTGTCTATCTAATCTTTTGGGTTTTTATTTCTAATGAGGTCGACCAGTTGTCTATTTATTACTTTTTTTACTACGCATCAAACTGTGCTGCTTGTCTTTGCTCCTGTGTGCTCGCGCACTCTCGCCTTTTCCACTTATTTTTATTTTTGATTTATTTTTGATTTATTTTGTCAATTTTTTTAAAAAAATACGCATCGTGCTGTGCTGTTTGTGTTTGCTTGAGTGCATTCGCGCGCTCTCGCTTTCTCCACTTTACAATTTTTTTGTTATCATTTATCTATTCCTGAGAGTTTATCTTATTTTTTATTTGTTTATTTAAATGAAGTCGACCAGTTGCCTGCCCTTCCTTCCATTATCCGTCACCGACACAACCTGAACAAAGTTCTGAGGTCGACCTTGTAAAGATAAAGATTCAGGTCTGTCTGCTGTTTACCTTTGCTCCTGAGCGCACTGCCCTTCTCTCCACATTTATGTGTTTGTTTGTTTGTCTATCTAATCTTTTGGGTTTTTTTTCTAATGAGGTCGAACAGTTGTCTATTTATTATTTTCTTTACTACGCATCAAGCTTCGCTGCTTGTCTTTGCTCCTGTGTGCTCGCGCACACTCGCCTTTTCCACTTATTTTTATTTTTGATTTATTTTTGATTTATTTTGTCAATTTAAAAAAAAATACGCATCGTGCTGTGCTGTTTGTGTTTGCATGAGTGCATTCGCGCGCTCTCGCTTTCTCCACTTTACAATTTTTTTGTTATTATTTATCTATTCCTGAGAGTTTATATTATTTTTATTTGTTTATTTGAATGAAGTCGACCAGTTGCCTGCCCTTCCTTCCATTATCCGTCACCGAGAAAAACTGAACAAAGTTCTGAGGTCGACCTTGTAAAGATAAGGATTCAGGTCTGTCTGCTGTTTACCTTTGCTCCTGCCCGCACTGCCCTTCTCTCCACATTTATGTGTTTGTTGGTTTGTTTATCTAATCTTTTGGGTTTTTATTTCTAATGAGGTCGACCAGTTGTCTATTTATTATTTTTTTTACTACGCATCAAGCTGCGCTGCTTGTCTTTGCGCCTGTGTGCTCGCGCACTCTCGCCTTTTCCACTTATTTTTATTTTTGATTTATTTTTTATTTATTTTGTCAATTTTAAAAAAAAAATACGCATCGTGCTGTGCTGTTTGTGTTTGCTTGAGTGCATTCGCGCGCTCTCGCTTTCTCCACTTTACAATTTTTTTGTTATTATTTATCTATTCCTGAGAGTTTATATTATTTTTATTTGTTTATTTAAATGAAGTCGACCAGTTGCCTGCCCTTCCTTCCATTATCCGTCACCGAGACAAACTGAACAAAGTTCTGAGGTCGACCTTGTAAAGATAAGGATTCAGGTCTGTCTGCTGTTTACCTTTGCTACTGCCCGCACTGCCCTTCTCTCCGCATTTATTTGTTTGTTGGTTTGTCTATCTAATCTTTTGGGTTTTTATTTCTAATGAGGTCGACCAGTTGTCTATTTATTATTTTTTTTACTACGCATCAAGCTGCGCTGCTTGTCTTTGCTCCTGTGTGCTTGCGCACTCTCGCTTTTTCCACTTATTTTTATTTTTGATTTATTTTTGATTTATTTTGTCAATTTAAAAAAAAATACCCATCGTGCTGTGCTCTTTGTGTTTGCTTGAGTGCATTCGCGCGCTCTCGCTTTCTCCACTTTACAATTTTTTTGTTATTATTTATCTATTCCTGAGAGTTTATCTTATTTTTTATTTGTTTATTTAAATGAAGTCGACCAGTTGCCTGCCGTTCCTTCCATTATCCGTCACCGAGACAAACTGAACAAAGTTCTGGGGTCGACCTTGTAAAGATAAGGAATCAGGTCTGTCTACTGTTTACCTTTGTTCCTGCGCGCACTGCCCTTCACTCCACATTTATGTGTTTCTTTGTTTGTCTATCTAATCTTTTGGGTTTTTATTTCTAATGAGGTCGACCAGTTGTTTATTTATTATTTTTTTTACTACGCATCAAGCTGCGCTGCTTGTCTTTGCTCCTGTGTGCTCGCGCACTCTCGCCTTTTACACTTATTTTTATTTTTGATTTATTTTTGATTTATTTTGTCAATTTAAAAAAAAAACGCATCGTGCTGTGCTGTTTGTGTTTGCTTGAGTGCATTCGCGCGCTCTCACTTTCTGCACTTTACAATTTTTTTGTTATTATTTATCTATTCCTGAGAGTTTATCTTAATTTTTATTTGTTTATTTAAATGAAGTCGACCAGTTGCCTGCCCTTCCTTCCATTATCCGTCACCGAGACAAACTGAACAAAGTTCTGAGGTCGACCTTGTAAAGATAAGGATTCAGGTCTGTCTGCTGTTTACCTTTGCTCCTGCGCGCACTGCCCTTCTCTCCACATTTATGTGTTTGTTTGTTTGTCTATCTAATCTTTGGGTTTTTATTTCTAATGAGGTCGACCAGTTGTCTATTTATTATTTTTTTTACTACGCATCAAGCTGCGCTGCTTGTCTTTGCTCCTGTGTGCTCGCGCACTCTCGCCTTTTCCACTTATTGTTATTTTTTATTTATTTTTGATTTATTTTGTCAATATAAAAAAAATACGCATCGTGCTGTGCCGTTTGTGTTTGCTTGAGTGCATTCGTGCGCTCTCGCTTTCTCCACTTTACAATTTTTTGGATATTATTTATCTATTCCTGAGAGTTTATCTTATTTTTTATTTGTTTATTTAAATGAAGTCGACCAGTTGCCTGCCCTTCCTTCCATTATCCGTCACCGAGACAAACTGAACAAAGTTCTGAGGTCGACCTTGTAAAGATAAGGATTCAGGTCTGTCTGCTGTTTACCTTTGCTCCTGCGCGCACTGCCCTTCTCTCCACATTTATGTGTTTGTTTGTTTGTCTATCTAATCTTTTGGGTTTTTATTTCTAATGAGGTCGACCACTTGTCTATTTATTATTTTTTTTACTACGCATCAAGCTGCGCTGCTTGTCTTTGCTCCTGTGTGCTCGCTCACTCTCGCCTTTTCCACTTATTGTTATTTTTTATTTATTTTTGATTTATTTTGTCAATATACAAAAAATACGCATCGTGCTGTGCCGTTTGTGTTTGCTTGAGTGCATTCGTGCGCTCTCGCTTTCTCCACTTTACAATTTTTTGGATATTATTTATCTATTCCTGAGAGTTTATCTTATATATTTTATTTGTTTATTTAAATGAAGTCGACCAGTTGCTTGCCCTTCCTTCCATTATCCGTCACCGAGACAAACTGAACAAAGTTCCGAGGTCGACCTTGTAAAGATAAGGATTCAGGTCTGTCTGCTGTTTGCCTTTGCTCCTGCGCGCACTGCCCTTCTCTCCACATTTATGTGTTTGTTTGTTTGTCTATCTAAGCTTTTGGGTTTTTATTTCTAATGAGGTCGACCAGTTGTCTATTTATTACTTTTTTTTACTACGCATCAAGCTGCGCTGCTTGTCTTTGCTCCAGTGTGCTCGCGCACTCTCGCCTTTTCCACTTATTTTTATTTTTGATTTATTTTTGATTTATTGTGTCAATTTTTTAAAAAAATACGCATCCTGCTGTGCTGTTTGTGTTTGCTTGAGTGCATTCGCGCGCTCTCGCTTTCTCCACTTTACAATTTTTTTGTTATTATTTATCTATTCCTGAGAGTTTATATTATTTTTTATTTGTTTATTTAAATGAAGTCGACCAGTTGCCTGCCCTTCCTTCCATTATCCGTCACCGAGAAAAACTGAACAAAGTTCTGAGGTCGACCTTGTAAAGATAAGGATTCAGGTCTGTCTGCTGTTTACCTTTGCTCCTGCGCGCACTGCCCTTCTCTCCACATTTATGTGTTTGTTTGTTTGTCTATCTAATCTTTTGGGTTTTTTTTCTAATGAGGTCGACCAGTTGTCTATTTATTATTTTCGTTACTACGCATCAAGCTTCGCTGCTTGTCTTTGCTCCTGTGTGCTCGCGCACACTCGCGTTTTCCACTTATTTTTATTTTTGATTTATTTTTGATTTATTTTGTCAATTTTAAAAAAAATACGCATCGTGCTGTGCTGTTTGTGTTTGCTTGAGTGCATTCGCGCGCTCTCGCTTTCTGCACTTTACAATTTTTTTTTTATTATTTATCTATTCCTGAGAGTTTATCTTATTTTTCATTTGTTTATTTAAATGAAGTCGACCAGTTGCCTGCCCCTTCCTTCCATTATCCGTCACCGAGACAAACTGAACAAAGTTCTGAGGTCGACCTTGTAAAGATAAGAATTCAGGTCTGTCTGCTGTTTACCTTTGCTCCTGCGCTCACTGCCCTTCTCTCCACATTTATGTGTTTGTTTGTTTGTCTATCTAATCTTTTGGGTTTTTATTTCTAATGAGGTCGACCAGTTGTCTATTTATTATTTTTTTTTACTACGCATCAAGTTGCGCTGCTTGTCTTTGCTCCTGTGTGCTCGCGCACTTCGCCTTTTCCACTTATTTTTATTTTTGATTTATTTTTGATTTATTTTGTCAATTTTTTAAAGAAATACGCATCGTGCTGTGCTCTTTGTGTTTGCTTGAGTGCATTCGCGCGCTCTCGCTTTCTCCACTTTTCAATTTTTTTGTTATTATTTATCTATTCCTGAGAGTTTATATTATTTTTTATTTGTTTATTTAAATGAAGTCGACCAGTTGCCCTGCCCTTCCTTCCATTATCCGTCACCGAGAAAAACTGAACAAAGTTCTGAGGTCGACCTTGTAATGATAAGGATTCAGGTCTGTCTGCTGTTTACCTTTGCTCCTGCCCGCAACTGCCCTTCTCTCCACATTTATGTGTTTGTTGGTTTGTTTATCTAATCTTTTGGGTTTTTATTTCTAATGAGGTCGACCAGTTGTCTATTTATTATTTTTTTTTACTACGCATCAAGCTGCGCTGCTTGTCTTCGCTCCTGTGTGCTCGCGCACTTCGGCCTTTTCCACTTATTTTTATTTTTGATTTATTTTTGATTTATTTTGTCAATTTAAAAAAAATAAGCATCGTGCTGTGCTGTTTGTGTTTGCTTGAGTGCATTCGCGCGCTCTCACTTTCTGCACTTTACAATTTTTTTGTTATTATTTATCTATTCCTGAGAGTTTATCTTAATTTTTATTTGTTTATTTAAATGAAGTCGACCAGTTGCCTGCCCTTCCTTCCATTATCCGTCACCGAGACAAACTGAACAAAGTTCTGAGGTCGACCTTGTAAAGATAAAGATTCAGGTCTGTCTGCTGTTTACCTTTGCTCCTGACCGCACTGCCCTTCTCTCCACATTTATGTGTTTGTTTGTTTGTCTATCTAATCTTTTGGGTTTTTTTTCTAATGAGGTCGACCAGTTGTCTATTTAATATTTTCTTTACTACGCATCAAGCTTCGCTGCTTGTCTTTGCTCCTGTGTGCTCGCGCACACTCGCCTTTTCCACTTATTTTTATTTTTGATTTATTTTTGATTTATTTTGTCAATTTAAAAAAAAATACGCATCGTGCTGTGCTGTTTGTGTTTGCTTGAGTGCATTCGCGCGCTCTCGCTTTCTCCACTTTACAATTTTTTTGTTATTATTTATCTATTCCTGAGAGTTTATATTATTTTTATTTGTTTATTTAAATGAAGTCGACCAGTTGCCTGCCCTTCCTTCCATTATCCGTCACCGAGAAAAACTGAACAAAGTTCTGAGGTCGACCTTGTAAAGATAAGGATTCAGGTCTGTCTGCTGTTTACCTTTGCTCCTGCCCGCACTGCCCTTCTCTCCACATTTATGTGTTTGTTGGTTTGTTTATCTAATCTTTTGGGTTTTTATTTCTAATGAGGTGGACCAGTTGTCTATTTATTATTTTTTTTACTACGCATCAAGCTGCGCTGCTTGTCTTTGCGTCTGTGTGCTCGCGCACTCTCGCCTTTTCCACTTATTTTTATTTTTGATTTATTTTTTATTTATTTTGTCAATATAAAAAAAAAATACGCATCGTGCTGTGCTGTTTGTGTTTGCTTGAGTGCATTCGCGCGCTCTCGCTTTCTCCACTTTACAATTTTTTTGTTATTATTTATCTATTCCTGAGAGTTTATCTTATTTTTTATTTGTTTATTTAAATGAAGTCGACCAGTTGCCTGCCCTTCCTTCCATTATCCGTCACCGAGACAAACTGAACAAAGTTCTGGGATCGACCTTGTAAAGATAAGGAATCAGGTCTGTCTGCTGTTTACCTTTGTTCCTGCGCGCACTGCCCTTCACTCCACATTTATGTGTTTCTTTGTTTGTCTATCTAATCTTTTGGGTTTTTATTTCTAATGAGGTCGACCAGTTGTTTATTTATTATTTTTTTTACTACGCATCAAGCTGCGCTGCTTGTCTTTGCTCCTGTGTGCTCGCGCACTCTCGCCTTTTACACTTATTTTTATTTTTGATTTATTTTTGATTTATTTTGTCAATTTAAAAAAAAACGCATCGTGCTGTGCTGTTTGTGTTTGCTTGAGTGCATTCGCGCGCTCTCACTTTCTGCACTTTACAATTTTTTTGTTATTATTTATCTATTCCTGAGAGTTTATCTTAATTTTTATTTGTTTATTTAAATGAAGTCGACCAGTTGCCTGCCCTTCCTTCCATT
>NW_025958347.1:0-41543 GCF_023159225.1 Perognathus longimembris pacificus | reverse complement strand
CAGCTGCCTACCCCCTTCGTAAGTGCAGGTCCTAAATGAGCTTTTTTCTGTTCCCTCACCACAATCCAGATTCTTTTCGGGAGTTACCAGTACAGTAACCATACCAGGAAGTACTTAATTTATTAAGCTACTGCTTTGCTTAATCTCAGTGGTGATATTTACTGATAAACAGCTACCTACGCAGCATGTTCATGTCATTCCTAAAAGAGCTTTTATTTCTCTCCCCTCACCACAAATCAGATTCTTCTGAGGAGTTCCCAGTACATTATCCTTTCCCCTGTGTAATTACCTTACCAACTCCAGCTGTTTTTATTCTCAGAAGGTTTACTCCCTGACATACAGCTGCCTACCCCTTCGTAAGTGCAGGTCCTAAATGAGCTTTTTTCTCTGTTCCCTCACCACAATCCAGATTCTTTTGGAGAGTTACCAGTACAGTAAACATACCAGGAAGTACGTAATTTATTAATCTACTGCTTTTCTTAATCTCAGTGGAGATATTTACTGATAATCAGCTACCTACGCAACATGTTCATGTCTTTCAGAAATGAGCTTTTATCTCTCTCCCTTCACCACAAATCAGATTCTTCTGAGGATTTCCCAGTACATTATCCTTTCCCCTGTGTAATTACCTTAAGAAGCTCCAGCTGTTTTTATTCTCAGAAGGTTTACTCCCTGATATACAGCAGCCTACCCCCTTCGTAAGTGCAGGTCCTAAACGAGCTTTTTTCTCTGTTCCCTCACCACAATCCAGATTCTTTTGGGGAGTTACCAGTACAGTAACCATGCCAGGAAGTACTTAATTTATTAAGCTACTGCTTTTCTTAATCTCAGTGCAGATATTTACTGATAAACAGCTACCTACGCAGCATGTTCACGTCGTTCCTAAAAGAGCTTTTATCTCTCTCCCCTCACCACAAATCAGATTCTTCTGAGGAGTTCCCAGTACATTATCCTTTCCCCTGTGTAATTACCTTAACAAGCTCCACCTGTTTTTATTCTCAGAAGGTTTACTCCCTGATATACTGCTGCCTATCCCCTTCGTAAGTGCAGGTCCTAAATGAGCTTATTTCTCTGTTCCCTCACCACAATCCAGATTCTTTTGGGAGTTACCAGTACAGTAACCATACCAGGAAGTACTTAATTTATTAAGCTACTGCTTTATTTAATCTCAGTGGAGATATTTCCTGATAAACAGCTACCTACGCAGCATGTTCATGTCGTTCCTAAATGAGCTTTTATCTCTCTCCCCTCACCACAAATCACATTCCTCTGAGGAGTTCCCAGTACATTATCCTTTCCCCTGTGTAATTACCTTAACAAGCTCCAGCTGTTTTTATTCTCAGAAGGTTTACTCCCTGATATACAGCTGCCTACCCCCTTCGTAAATGCAGGTCCTAAATGAGCTTTTTTCTCTGTTCCCTCACCACAATCCATATTCCCTTGGGGAGTTACCAGTACAGTAACCATACCAGGAAGTACTTAATTTATTAAGCTACTGCTTTTCTTAATCTCATTGGAGATATTTACTGATAAACAGCTACCAACGCAGCATGTTCACGTCGTTCCTAAAAGAGCTTTTATCTCTCTCCCCTCACCTCAAATCAGACTCTTCTGAGGAGTTCCCAGTATATTATCCTTTCCCCTGTGTAATTACCTTAACAAGCTCCAGCTGTTTTTATTCTCAGAAGGTTTACTCCCTGATATACAGCTGCCTACCCCCTTCGTAAGTGCAGGTCCTAAATGAGCTTTTTTCTCTGTTCCCTCACCACAATCCAGATTCTTTTGGGGAGTTACCAGTACAGTAACCATACCAGGAAGTACTTAATTTATTAAGCTACTGCATTTCTTAATCTCAGTGGAGATATTTACTGATAAACTTCTACCTACGCACCATGTTCACGTCGTCCCTAACGGAGCTTTTATCTCTCTCCCCTCACCACAAATCAGATTCTTCTGAGGAGTTCCCAGTACATTATCCTTTCCCCTGTGTAATTACCTTAACAAGCTCCAGCTGTTTTTATTCTCAGAAGGTTTACTCCCTGATAAACAGCTGCCTACCACCTTCGTTAGTGCAGGTCCTAAATGAGCTTTTCTCTCTGTTACCTCACCACAATCCAGATTCTTTTGGGAGTTACCAGTACAGTAACCATACAAGGAAGTACTTAATTTATTAAGCTACTGCTTTTCTTAATCTCAGTGGAGATATTTACTGATAAACAGCTACATACGCAGCATGTTCATGTCGTTCCTAAATGAGCTTTTATCTCTCTCCCCTCACCACAAATCAGATTCTTCTGAGGAGTTCCCAGTACATTATCCTTTCCCCTGTGTAATTACCTTAACAAGCTCCAGCTGTTTTTATTCGCAGAAGGTTTACTCCCTGATATACAGCTGCCTACCCCCTTCGTAAGTGCAGGTCCTAAATGAGCTTTTTTTTCTGTTCCCTCACCACAATCCAGATTCTATTGGGAGTTACCAGTACAGTAACCATACCAGGAAGTACTTAATTTATTAAGCTACTGCTTTTCTTAATCTCAGTGGAAATATTTCCTGATAAACAGCTACCTACGCAGCATGTTCTTGTCGTTCCTAAATGAGCTTTTATCTCTCTCCCCTCACCACAAATCAGATTCTTCTGAGGAGTTCCCAGTACATTATCCTTTCCCCTGTGTAATTACCTTAACAAGCTCCAGCTGTTTTTATTCTCAGAAGGTTTACTCCCTGATATACAGCTGCCTACCCCCTTCGTAAGTACAGGTCCTAAATGAGCTTTTTTCTCTGTTCCCTCACCACAATCCAGATTCTTTTGGGGAGTTACCAGTACAGTAACCATACCAGGAAGTACTTAATTTATTAAGCTACTGCTTTTCTTAATCTTAGTGGAGATATTTACTGATAAACAGCTACCTATGGAGCATGTTCATGTCGTTCCTAAATGAGCTTTTATCTCTCTCCCCTCACCACATATCAGATTCTTCTAAGGAGTTCCCAGTACATTATCCTTTCCCCTGTGTAATTACCTTAACAAGCTCCAGCTGTTTTATTCTCAGAAGGTTAACTCCCTGATATACAGCTGCCTACCACCTTCGTAAGTGCAGGTCCTAAATGAGCTTTTCTCTCTGTTACCTCACCACAATCCAGATTGTTTTGGGAGTTACCAGTACAGTAACCATACCAGGAAGTACTTAATTTATTAAGCTACTGCTTTTCTTAATCTCAGTGGAGATATTTACTAATAAACAGCTACCTACGCAGCATGTTCATGTCGTTCCTAAATGAGCTTTTATCTCTCTCCCCTCACCACAAATCAGATTCTTCTGAGGAGTTCCCAGTACATTATCCTTTCCCCTGTGTAATTACCTTAACAAGCTCCAGCTGTTTTTATTCTCAGAAGGTTTACTCCCTGATATACAGCTGCCTACCCCCTTCGTAAGTGCAGGTCTTAAATGAGCTTTTTTTCTCTGTTCCCTCACCACAATCCAGATTCTTTTGGGGAGTTACCAGTACAGTAACCATACCAGGAAGTACTTAATTTATTAAGCTACTGGTTTTCTTAATCTCAGTGGAGATATTTACTGACAAACAGCTACCTACGCAGCATGTTCATGTCGTTTCCTAAATGAGCTTTTATCTCTCTCCCCTCACCAAATATCAGATTCTTCTGAGGAGTTCCCAGTACATTATCCTTTCCCCTGTGTAATTACCTTAACAAGTTCCAGCTGTTTTTATTCTCAGAAGGTTTACTCCCTGATATACAGCTGCCTACCCCTTCGTAAGTGCAGGTCCTAAATGAGCTTTTTTCTCTGTTCCCTCACCACAATCCAGATTCTTTTGGGGAGTTACCAGTACAGTAACCATACCAGGAAGTACTTAATTTATTAAGCTACTGCTTTTCTTAATCTCAGTGGAGATATTTACTGATAAACAGCTACCTATGGAGCATGTTCATGTCGTTCCTAAATGAGCTTTTATCTCTCTCCCCTCACCACATATCAGATTCTTCTAAGGAGTTCCCAGTACATTATCCTTTCCCCTGTGTAATTACCTTAACAAGCTCCAGCTGTTTTTATTCTCAGAAGGTTTACTCCCTGATATACAGCTGCCTACCACCTTTGTAAGTGCAGGTCCTAAATGAGCTTTTCTCTCTGTTCCCTCACCACAATCCAGATTCTTTTGGGGAGTTACCAGTACAGTAACCATACCAGGAAGTACTTAATTTATTAAGCTACTGCTTTTCTTAATCTTAGTGGAGATATTTACTGATAAACAGCTACCTACGCAGCATGTTCATGTCGTTCCTAAATGAGCTTTATCTCTCTCTCCTCACCACAAATCAGATTCTTCTGAGGAGTTCCCAGTACATTATCCTTTCCCCTGTGTAATTACCTTAACAAGCTCCAGCTGTTTTTATTCTCAGAAAGTTTACTCCCTGATATACAGCTGCCTACCCCCTTCGTAAGTGCAGGTCCTAAATGAGCTTTTTAGTCTGTTCCCTCACCACAATCCAGATTCTTTTGGGGAGTTACCAGTACAGTAACCATACCAGGAAGTACTTAATTTATTAAGCTACTGCTTTTCTTAATCTCAGTGGAGATATTTACTGATAAACAGCTACCTACGCAGCATGTTCATGTCGTTCCTAAATGAGCTTTTATCTCTCTCCCCTCACCACATATCAGATTCTTCTGAGGAGTTCCCAGTACATTATCCTTTCCCCTGTGTAATTACCTTAACAAGCTCCAGCTGTTTTTATTCTCAGAAGGTTTACTCCCTGATATACAGCTGCCTATCCCCTTCGTAAGTGCAGGTCCTAAATGAGCTTTTTTCTCTGTTCCCTCACCACAATACAGATTCTTTTGTGGAGTTACCAGTACAGTAACCATACCAGGAAGTACTTAATTTATTAAGCTACTGCATTTCTTAATCTCAGTGGAGATATTTACTGATAAACAGCTACCTACGCAGCATGTTCATGTCGTTCCTAAATGAGCTTTTATCTCTCTCCCCTCACCACAAATCAGATTCTTCTAAGGAGTTCCCAGTACATTATCCTTTCCCCTGTGTAAGTACCTTAACATGCTCCAGCTGTTTTTATTCTCAGAAGGTTTACTCCCTGATATACAGCTGCCTACCCCCTTCGTAAATGCAGGTCCTAAATGAGCTTTTTTCTCTGTTCCCTCACCACAATCCAGATTCATTTGGGGAGTTACCAGTACAGTAACCATACCAGGAAGTACTTAATTATTAAGCTACTGCTTTTCTTAATCTCATTGGAGATATTTACTGATAAACAGCTACCTACGCAGCATGTTTACGTCGTTCCTAAAAGAACTTTTATCTCTCTCCCCTCACCACAAATCAGATTCTTCTGAGGAGTTCCCAGTACATTATCCTTTCCCCTGTGTAATTACCTTAACAAGCTCCAGCTGTTTTTATTCTCAGAAGGTTTACTCCCTGATATACAGCTGCCTACCCCTTCGTAAGTGCAGGTCCTAAATGAGCTTTTTTCTCTGTTCCCTCACCACAATCCAGATTCTTTTGGGGAGTTACCAGTACAGTAACCATACCAGGAAGTACTTAATTTATTAAGCTACTGCTTTTCTTAATCTCAATGGAGATGTTTACTGATAAAAAGCTACCTACGCAGCATGTTCATGTCGTCCTTAACGGAGCTTTTATCTCTCTCCCCTCACCACAAATCAGATTCTTCTGAGGAGTTCCCAGTACATTATCCTTTCCCCTGTGTAATTACCTTAACAAGCTCCAGCTGTTTTTATTATCAGAAGGTTTACTCCCTGATATCCAGCTGCCTACCCCCTTCATAAGTGCAGGTCCTAAATGAGCTTTTTTCTCTGTTCCCTCACCACAATCCAGATTCTTTTGGGGAGTTACCAGTACAGTAACCATACCAGGAAGTACTTAATTTGTTAAGCTACTGCTTTTCTTAATCTCAGTGGAGATATTTACTGATAAACAGCTACCTATGCAGCATGTTCATGTCGTTCTTAAATGAGCTTTTATCTCTCTCCCCTCACCACAAATCAGATTCTTCTGAGGAGTTCCCAGTACATTATCCTTTCCCCTGTGTAATTACCTTAACAAGCTCCAGCTGTTTTTATTCTCAGAAGGTTTACTCCCTGATATACAGCTGCCTACCCCCTTTGTAAGTGCAGGTCCGAAATGAGCTTTTTTCTCTGTTCCCTCACCACAATCCAGATTCTTTGGGGGAGTTACCAGTACAGTAACCATACCAGGAAGTACTTAATTTATCAAGCTACTGCTTTTCTTAATCTCAGTGGAGATATTTACTGATAAACAGCTACCTACGCAGCATGTTCATGTCGTCCCTAACGGAGCTTTTATCTCTCTCCCCTCACCACAAATCAGATTCTTCTGAGGAGTTCCCAGTACATTATCCTTTCCCCTGTGTAATTACCTTAACAAGCTCCAGCTGTTTTTATTCTCAGAAGGTTTACTCCCTGATATACAGCTGCCTACCCCCTTCGTAAGTGCAGGTCCTAAATGAGCTTTTTTCTCTGTTCCCTCACCACAATACAGATTCTTTTGGGAGTTACCAGTACAGTAACAATACCAGGAAGTACTTAATTTATTAAGCTACCACTTTTCTTAATCTCAGTGGAGATTTTACTGATAAACAGCTACCTACGCAGCATATTCATGTCGTTCCTAAATGAGCTTTTATCTCTCTCCCCTCACCACAAATCAGAATCTTCTGAGGAGTTCCCAGTACATTATCCTTTCCCCTGTGTAATTACCTTAACAAGCTCCAGCTGTTTTTATTATCAGAAGGTTTACTCCCTGATATACAGCTGCCTACCCCCTTCGTAAATGCAGGTCCTAAATGAGCTTTTTTCTCTGTATACTCACCACAATCCATATTCTTTTGGGGAGTTACCAGTATAGTAACCGTACCAGGAAGTACTTAATTTATTAAGCTACTGCTTTTCTTAATCTCATTGGAGATATTTACTGATAAACAGCTACCTACGCAGCATATTCACGTTGTTCCTAAAAGAGCTTTTATCTCCGTCCCCTCACCACAAATCAGATTCTTCTGAGGAGTTCCCAGTACATTATCCTTTCCCCTGTGTAATTACCTTAACAAGCTCCAGCTGTTTTTATTCTCAGAAGGTTTACTCCCTGATATACTGCTGCCTATCCCCTTCGTAAGTGCAGGTCCTAAATGAGCTTATATCTCTGTTCCCTCACCACAATCCAGATTCTTTTGGGGAGTTACCAGTACAGTAACCATACCAGGAAGTACTTAATTTATTAAGCTACTGCTTTATTTAATCTCAGTGGAGATATTTCCTGATAAACAGCTACCTACGCAGCATGTTCATGTCGTTCCTAAATGAGCTTTTATCTCTCTCCCCTCACCTCAAATCAGACTCTTCTGAGGAGTTCCCAGTATATTATCCTTTCCCCTGTGTAATTACCTTAACAAGCTCCAGCTATTTTTATTCTCAGAAGGTTTACTCCCTGATATACAGCTGCCTACCCCTTCGTAAGTGCAGGTCCTAAATGAGCTTTTTTCTCTGTTCCCTCATCACAATCCAGATTCTTTTGGGGAGTTACCAGTACAGTAACCATACCAGGAAGTACTTAATTTATTAAGCTATTGCTTTTCTTAATCTCAGTGGAAATATTTCCTGATAAACAGCTACCTACGCAGCATGTTCATGTCGTTCCTAAATGAGCTTTTATCTCTCTCCCCTCACCACAAATCAGATTCTTCTGAGGAGTTCCCAGTACATTATCCTTTCCCCTGTGTAATTACCTTAACAAGCTCCAGCTGTTTTTATTCTCAGAAGGTTTACTCCCTGATATACAGCTGCCTACCCCCTTCGTAAGTGCAGGTCCTAAATGACCCTTTTTCTCTGTTCCCTCACCACAATCCAGATTCTTTTGGGGAGTTACCAGTACAGTAACCATACCAGGAAGTACTTAATTTATTAATCTACTGCTTTTCTTATCTCAGTGGAGATATTTACTGAAAAACAGCTACCTACGGAGCATGTTCATTTCGTTCCTAATGAGCTTTTATCTCTCTCCCCTCACCACAAATCAGATTCTTCTGAGGAGTTCCCAGTACATTATCCTTTCCCCTGTGTAATTACCTTAACAAGCTCCAGCTGTTTTTATTCTGAGAAGGTTTATTCCCTGATATACAGCTGCTAACCCCTTCGTAAGTGCAGGTCCTAAATGAGCTTTTTTCTCTGTTCCCTCACCACAATCCAGATTCTTTTGGGGACTTAAAAGTACAGTAACCATACCAGGAAGTACTTAGTTTATTAAGCTATTGCTTTTCTTAATCTCAGTGGAGATATTTACTGATAAACAGCTACATACGCAGCATGTTCATGTCGTTCCTAAATGAGCTTTTATCTCTCTCCCCTCACCACAAATCAGATTCTTCTGAGGAGTTCCCAGTACATTATCCTTTCCCCTGTGTAATTACCATAACAAGCTCCAGCTGTTTTTATTCTCAGAGGGTTTACTCCCTGATATACTGCTGCCTACCCCTTCGTAAGTGCAGGTCCTAAATGAGCTTTTTTTTCGGTTCCCTCACCACAATCCAGATTCTTTTGGGGAGTTACCAGTACCGTAACCATACCAGGAACTACTTAATTTATTAAGCTAGTGCTTTTCTTCATCTCAGTGGAGATATTTACTGATAAACAGCTACCTACGCAGCATGTTCATGTCGTTCCTAAATGAGCTTTTATCTCTCTCCCCTCACCACAAATCAGTTTCTTCTGAGGAGTTCCCAATACATTATCCTTTCCGCTGTGTAATTACCTTAACAAGCTCCAGCTGTTTTTATTCTCAGAAGATTTACTCCCTGATATACACGTGCCTACCCCCTTCGTAAGTGCTGGTCCTAAATGAGCTTATTTATCTGTTCCCTCACAACAATCCAGATTCTTTTGGGGAGTTACCAGTACAGTAACCATACCAGGAAGTACTTAATTTATTAAGCTACTGCTTTATTTAATCTCAGTGGAGATATTTCCTGATAAACAGCTACCTACGCAGCATGTTCATGTCGTTCCTAAATGAGCTTTTATCTCTCTCCCCTCACCTCAAATCAGACTCTTCTGAGGAGTTCCCAGTATATTATCCTTTCCCCTGTGTAATTACCTTAACAAGCTCCAGCTATTTTTATTCTCAGAAGGTTTACTCCCTGATATACAGCTGCCTACCCCTTCGTAAGTGCAGGTCCTAAATGAGCTTTTTTCTCTGTTCCCTCATCACAATCCAGATTCTTTTGGGGAGTTACCAGTACAGTAACCATACCAGGAAGTACTTAATTTATTAAGCTACTGCTTTTCTTAATCTCAGTGGAAATATTTCCTGATAAACAGCTACCTACGCAGCATGTTCATGTCGTTCCTAAATGAGCTTTTATCTCTCTCCCCTCACCACAAATCAGATTCTTCTGAGGAGTTCCCAGTACATTATCCTTTCCCCTGTGTAATTACCTTAACAAGCTCCAGCTGTTTTTATTCTCAGAAGGTTTACTCCCTGATATACAGCTGCCTACCCCCTTCGTAAGTGCAGGTCCTAAATGACCTTTTTTCTCTGTTCCCTCACCACAATCCAGATTCTTTTGGGGAGTTACCAGTACAGTAACCATACCAGGAAGTACTTAATTTATTAAGCTACTGCTTTTCTTAATCTCAGTGGAGATATTTACTGAAAAACAGCTACCTACGAAGCATGTTCATTTCGTTCCTAAATGAGCTTTTATCTCTCTCCCCTCACCACAAATCAGATTCTTCTGAGTAGTTCCCAGTACATTATCCTTTCCCCTGTGTAATTACCTTAACAAGCTCCAGCTGTTTTTATTCTGAGAAGGTTTATTCCCTGATATACAGCTGCCTAACCCCTTCGTAAGTGCAGGTCCTAAATGAGCTTTTTTCTCTGTTCCCTCACCACAATCCAGATTCTTTTGGGGACTTAAAAGTACAGTAACCATACCAGGAAGTACTTAGTTTATTAAGCTATTGCTTTTCTTAATCTCAGTGGAGATATTTACTGATAAACAGCTACATACGCATCATGTTCATGTCGTTCCTAAATGAGCTTTTATCTCTCTCCCCTCACCACAAATCAGATTCTTCTGAGGAGTTCCCAGTACATTATCCTTTCCCCTGTGTAATTACCATAACAAGCTCCAGCTGTTTTTATTCTCAGAGGGTTTACTCCCTGATAAACTGCTGCCTACCCCCTTCGTAAGTGCAGGTCCTAAATGAGCTTTTTTTTCTGTTCCCTCACCACAATCCAGATTCTTTTGGGGAGTTACCAGTACCGTAACCATACCAGGAACTACTTAATTTATTAAGCTAGTGCTTTTCTTCATCTCAGTGGAGATATTTACTGATACACAGCTACCTACACAGCATGTTCATGTCGTTCCTAAATGAGCTTTTATCTCTCTCCCCTCACCACAAATCAGTTTCTTCTGAGGAGTTCCCAATACATTATCCTTTCCGCTGTGTAATTACCTTAACAAGCTCCAGCTGTTTTTATTCTCAGAAGATTTACTCCCTGATATACACGTGCCTACCCCCTTCGTAAGTGCTGGTCCTAAATGAGCTTATTTATCTGTTCCCTCACAACAATCCAGATTCTTTTGGGGAGTTACCAGTACAGTAACCATACCAGGAAGTACTTAATTTATTAAGCTACTGGTTTTCTTTTTTCTTTTTTTTTTTTTTTTTTTTTTTGGCCAGTCCTGGGCCTTGGACCTAGGGCCGGAGCACTGTCCCTGGTTTCTTCCCGCTCAAGGCTAGCACTCTGCCCCTTGAGCCACAGCGCCGCTTCTGGCCGTTTTCTTTATATGTGGTGCTGGGGAATCGAACCCAGGGCCTCGTGAATCCGAGGCAGGCACTCTTGCCACTAGGCCATATCCCCAGGCCTCTACTGCTTTTCTTAATCTCAGTGGAGATATTTACTGATAAACAGCTACCTACGCAGCATGTTCATGTCGTTCCTCAATGAGCTTTTATCTCTCTCCCCTCACCACAATTCAGATTCTTCTGAGGAGTTCCCAGTACATGATCCTTTCCCCTGTGTAATTACCTTAACAAGCTCCAGCTGTTTTTATTCTCAGAAGCTATACTCCCTGATATACAGCTGCCTACACCCTTCGTAGGTGCAGGTCCTAAATGAGCTTTTTTCTCTGTTCCTTCACCACAATCCAGATTCTTTTGGGGAGTTACCAGTACAGTAACCATACCAGGAAGTACTTAATTTATTAAGCTACTGCTTTTCTTAATCTCAGTGGAGATATTTACTGATAAACAGCTACCTACGCAGCATGTTCATGTCGTTCCTAAATGAGCTTTTATCTCTCTCCCCTCACCACAATTCAGATTCTTCTGAGGAGTTCCCAGTACATGATCCTTTCCCCTGTGTAATTACCTTAACAAGCTCCAGCTGTTTTTATTCTCAGAAGCTATACTCCCTGGTATACAGCTGCCTACACCCTTCGTAGGTGCAGGTCCTAAGTGAGCTTTTTCTCTGTTCCCTCACCACAATCCAGATTCTTTTGGGAAGTTACCAGTACAGTAACCATACGAGGAAGTACTTATTTTATTAAGCTACTTCTGTTCTTAACCTCAGTGGAGATATTTACTGATAAACAGCTACCTACGCAGCATGTTCATGTCGTTCCTAAATGAGCTTATATCTCTCTCCCCTCACCACAAATCAGATTCTTCTGAGGAGTTCCCAGTACATTATCGTTTCCCCTGTGTAATTACCTTAACAAGCTCTTGCTGTTTTTATTCTCAGAGGGTTTACTCCCTGATATACAGCTGCCTACCCACTTCGTAAGTGCAGGTCCAAAATGAGCTTTTTTCTCTGTTCCCTCACCACAATCCAGATTCTTTAAGGGAGTTACCAGTACAGTAACCATACCAGGAAGTACTTAATTTATTAAGCTATTGCTTTTCTTAATCTCAGTGGAGATATTTACTGATAAACAGCTACCTAAGCAGCCTGTTCATGTCATTCCTAAATGAGCTTTTATCTCTCTCCCCTCACCACAAATCAGATTCGTCTGAGGAGTTCCCAGTACATTATCCTTTCCCCTGTGTAATTACCTTAACAAGCTCCAGCTGTTTTTATTCTCAGAAGGTTTACTCCCTGATATACAGCTGCCTACCCCCTTCGTAAGTGCAGGTCCTAAATGAGCTTTTTTCTCTGTTCCCTCACCACAATCCAGATTCTTTTGGGGAGGTACCAGTACAGTAACCATACCAGGAAGTACTTAATTTATTAAGCTACTGCATGTCTTAATCTCAGTGGAGATATTTACTGATAAACAGCTACCTACGCAGCATTTTCATGTCGTTCCTAAATGAGCTGTTATCTCTCTCCCATCACCACAAATGAGATTCTTCTGAGGAGTTCCCAGTACATTATACTTTCCCCTGTGTAATTACCTTAACAAGCTCCAGGTGTTTTTATTCTCAGAAGGTTTACTCCCTGATATACAGCTGCCTACCCCCTTCGTAAGTGCAGGTCCTAAATGAGCTTTTTTCTCTGTTCCCTCACCACAATCCAGATTCTTTTGCGGAGTTACCAGTACAGTAACCATACCAGGAAGTACTTAATTTATTAAGCTACTGCTTTACTTAATCTCAGTGGAGATATTTACTGATAAACAGATACCTACGCAGCATGTTCATATAGTTCCTAACTGAGCTTTTATCTCTCTCCCCTCACCACAGATCAGATTCTTCTGAGGAGTTCCCAGTACATTATCCTTTCCCCTGTGTAATTACCTTAACAAGCTCCAGCTGTTTTTATTTTCAGAAGGTTTATTCTCTGATATACAGCTGCCTACCCCCTTCGTAAGTGCAGGTCATAAATGAGCTTTTTTCTCTGTTCCCTCACCACAATCCAGATTCTTTTGGGGAGTTACCAGTACAGTAACCATACCAGGAAGTACTTAATTTATTAAGCTACTGCTTTTCTTAATCTCAGTGGAGATATTTACTGATAAACAGCTACCTACGCAGCATGTACATGTCGTTCCTAAATGAGCTTTTATCTCTCTCCACTCACCACAAATCAGATGCTTCTGAGGAGTTCCCAGTACATTATCCTTTCCCCTGTGTAATTACCTTAACAAGCTCCAGCTGTTTTTATTCTCAGAAGGTTTACTCCCTGATATACAGCTGCCTACCCCCTTCGTAAGTGCAGGTCCTAAATGAGCTTTTTTCTCTGTTCCCTCACCACAATCCAGATTCTTTTGGGGAGTTACCAGTACAGTAACCATACCAGGAAGTACTTAATTCATTAAGCTACTGCTTTTCTTAATCTCAGTGGAGATATTTACTGATAAACAGCTACCTTCGCAGCATGTTCATGTCGTTCCTAAATGAGCTTTTATCTCTCTCCCCTCACCACAAATCAGATTCTTCTGAGGAGTTCCCAGTACATTATCCTTTCCCCTGTGTAATTACCTTAACAAGCTCTAGCTGTTTTTATTCTCACAAGGTTTACTCCCTGATATACTGCTGCCTACCCCCTTCGTAAGTGCAGCTCCTAAATGAGCTTTTTCTCTGTTCCCTCAAAACAATCCAGATTCTTTTGGGGAGTTACCAGTACAGTAACCATACCAGGAAGTACTTAATTTATTAAGCTACTGCTTTTCGTAATCTCAGTGGAGATATTTACTGATAAACAGCTACCTACGCCGCATGTTCATGTCGTTCTTAAATGAGCTTTTATCTCTCTCCCCTCACCACAAATCCGATTCTTCTGAGGAGTTCCCAGTACATTATCCTTTCCCCTGTGTAATTACCTTAACAAACTCCACCTGTTTTTATTCTCAGAAGGTTTACTCCCTGATATACAGCTGCCTACCCCCTTCGTAAGTGCAGGTCCTAAATGAGCTTTTTTCTCTGTTTCCTCACCACAATCCAGATTCTTTTGGGGAGTTACCAGTACAGTAACCATACCAGGAAGTACTTAATTTATTAAGCTACTGCTTTTCTTAATCTCAGTGGAGATATTTAGTGATAAACAGCTACCTACGCAGCATGTTCATGTCGTTCCTAAATGAGCTTTTATCTCTCTCCCCTCACCACAAATCAGATTCTTCTGAGGAGTTCCCAGTACATTATCCTTTCCCCTGTGTAATTACCTTAACAAGCTCCAGCTGTTTTTATTCTCAGAAGGTTTACTCCCTGATATACAGCTGCCTACCCCCTTCGTAAGTGCAGGTCTAAGATGAGCTTTTTTCTCTGTTCCCTCACCACAATCCAGATTCTTTTGGGGAGTTACCAGTACAGTAACCATACCAGGAAGTACTTAATTTATTAAGCTACTGCTTTTCTTAATCTCAGTGGAGATATTTACTGATAAACAGCTACATACGCAGCATGTTCATGTCGTTCCTAAATGAGCTTTTATCTCTCTTCCCTCACCACAAATCAGATTTTTCTGAGGAGTTCCCAGTACATTATCCTTTCCCCTGTGTAATTACCTTAACAAGCTCCAGCTGAATTTATTCTCAGAATGTTTACTCCCTGATATACAGCTGCCTACCCCCTTCGTAAGTGCAGGTCCTAAATGAGCTTTTTTCTCTGTTCCCTCACCACAATCCAGATTCTTTTGGGGAGTTATCATTACAGTAACCATACCAGGAAGTACTTAATTTATTAAGCTACTGCTTTTCTTAATCTCAGTGGAGATATTTACAAATAAACAGCTACCTACGCAGCATGTTCATGTCGTTCCTAAATGAGCTTTTATCTCTCTCCCCTCACCACAAATGAGATTCTTCTGAGGAGTTCCCAGTACATTATCCTTTCCCCTGTGTAATTACCTTAATAAGCTCCAGCTGTTTTTATTCTCAGAAGGTTTACTCCCTGATATACAGCTGCCTACCCCCTTCGTAAGTGCAGGTCCTAAATGAGCTTTTTTCTCTGTTCCCTCACCACAATCCAGAGTCTTTTGGGGAGTTACCAGTACAGTAACCATACCAGGAAGTACTTAATTTATTAAGCTACTGCTTTTCTTAATCTCAGTGGAGATATTTACTGATAAACAGCTACCTACGCAGCATGTTCATGTCGTTCCTAAATGAGCTTTTATCTCTCTTCCCTCACCACAAATCAGATTTTTCTGAGGAGTTCCCAGTACATTATCCTTTCCCCTGTGTAGTTACCTTAACAAGCTCCAGCTGAATTTATTCTCAGAATGTTTACTCCCTGATATACAGCTGCCTACCCCCTTCGTAAGTGCAGGTCCTAAATGAGCTTTTTTCTCTGTTCCCTCACCACAATCCAGATTCTTTTGGGGAGTTATCATTACAGTAACCATACCAGGAAGTACTTAATTTATTAAGCTACTGCTTTTCTTAATCTCAGTGGAGATATTTACTGATAAACAGCTACCTACGCAGCATGTTCATGTCGTTCCTAAATGAGCTTTTATATCTCTCCCCTCACCACAAATGAGATTCTTCTGAGGATTTCCCAGTACATTATCCTTTCCCCTGTGTAATTACCTTAACAAGCTCCAGCTGTTTTTATTCTCAGAAGGTTTACTCCCTGATATACAGCTGCCTACCCCCTTCGTAAGTGCAGGTCCTAAATGAGCTTTTTTCTCTGTTCCCTCACCACAATCCAGATTCTTTTGGGGAGTTACCAGTACAGTTACCATACCAGGATGTACTTAATTTATTAAGCTACTGCTTTTCTTAATCTCAGTGGAGATATTTACTGATAAACAGCTACCTACGCAGCATGTTCATGTCGTTCCTAAAGGAGCTTTTATCTCTCTCCCCTCACCACCAGTCAGATTCTTCTGAGGAGATCCCAGTACATTATCCTTTCCCCTGTGTAATTACCTAAACAAGCTCCAGCTGTTTTTATTCTCAGAAGGTTTACTCCCTGATATACAGCTGCCTACCCCCTTCGTAAGTGAGGTCCTAAATGAGCTTTTTTCTCTGTTCCCTCACCACAATCCAGATTCTTTTGGGGAGTTACCAGTACAGTAATCATACCAGGAAGTACTTAGTTTATTAAGCTACTGCTTTTCTTAATCTCAGTGGCGATATTTACTGATAAACAGCTACCTACCCAGCATGTTCATGTCGTTCCTAAATGAGCTTTTATCTCTCTCCCCTCACCACAAATCAGATTCTTCTGAGGAGTTCCCAGTACATTATCCTTTCCCCTGTGTAATTACCTTAACAAGCTCCAGCTGTTTTTATTCTCAGAAGGTTTACTCCCTGATATACAGCTGCCTACCCCCTTAGTAAGTGAAGGACTTAAATGAGCTTTTTTCTCTGTTCCCTCACCACAATCCAGTTTCTTTTGGGGAGTTACCAGTACAGTAACCATACCAGGAAGTACTTAATTCATTAAGCTACTGCTTTTCTTAATCTCAGTGGAGATATTTACTGAGAAACAGCTACCTACGCAGCATGTTCATGTCGTTCCTAAATGAGCTTTTATCTCTCTCCCCTCACCACAAATCAGATTCTTCTGAGGAGTTCCCAGTACATTATCCTTTCCCCTGTGTAATTACCTTAACAAGCTCCAGCTGTTTTTATTCTCAGAAGGTTTACTCCCTGATATACAGCTGCCTACCCCCTTCGTAAGTGAGGTCCTAAATAAGCTTTTTTCTCTGTTTCCTCACCACAATCCAGATTCTTTTGGGGAGTTACCAGTACAGTAATCATACCAGGAAGTAATTAATTTATTAAGCTACTGCTTTTCTTAATCTCAGTGGAGATATTTACTGATAAACAGCTACCTACGAAGCATGTTCATGTCGTTCCTAAATGAGCTTTTATCTCTCTCCCCTCACCACAAATCAGATTCTTCTGATGAGTGCCCAGTACATTATCCTTTCCCCTGTGTAATTACCTTAATAAGCTCCAGGTGTTTTTATTCTCAGAAGGTTTACTCCCTGATATACTGCTGCCTACCCCCTTCGTAAGTGCAGGTCTTAATGAGCTTTTTTCATTGTTCCCTCACCACAATCCAGATTCTTTTGGGGAGTTACCAGTACAGTAACCATACCAGGCAGTACTCAATTTATTAAGCTACTGCTTTTCTTAATCTCAGTGGAGATATTTACTGATAAACAGCTACCTACGCAGCATGTTCATGTCGTTCCTAAATGAGCTTTTATCTCTCTCCCCTCAACAAAATCGGATTCTTCTGAGGAGTTCCCAGTACATTATCCTTTCCCCTGTGTAATTACCTTAACAAGCTCCAGCTGAATTTATTCTCAGAATGTTTACTCCCTGATATAAACCTGCCTAACCCTTCGTAAGTGCAGGTGTAAGATGAGCTTTTTTCTCTGTTCCCTCAACACAATCCAGATTCTTTTGGGGAGTTATCATTACAGTAACCATACCAGGAAGTACTTAATTTATTAAGCTACTGCTTTTCTTAATCTCAGTGGAGATATTTACAGATAAACAGCTACCTACGCAGCATGTTCATGTCGTTCCTAAATGAGCTTTTATCTCTCTCCCCTTACCACAAATGAGATTCTTCTGAGGAGTGCCCAGTACATTATCCTTTCCCCTGTGTAATTACCTTAACAAGCTCCAGCTGTTTTTATTCACAGAACGTTTACTCCCTGATATACAGCTGCCTACCCCCTTCGTAAGTGCAGGTCCTAAATGAGCTTTTTTCTCTGTTCCCTCACCACAATCCAGAGTCTTTTGGGGAGTTTCCAGTACAGTAACCATACCAGGAAGTACTTAATTTATTAAGCTACTGCTTTTCTTAATCTCAGTGGAGATATTTACTGATAAACAGCTACCTACGCAGCATGTTCATGTCGTTCCTAAATGAGCTTTTATCTCTCTTCCCTCACCACAAATCAGATTTTTCTGAGGAGTTCCCAGTACATTATCCTTTCCCCTGTGTAATTACCTTAACAAGCTCCAGCTGAATTTATTCTCAGAATGTTTACTCCCTGATATACAGCTGCCTACCCCCTTCGTAAGTCCAGGTCCTAAATGAGCTTTTTTCTCTGTTCCCTCACCACAATCCAGATTCTTTTGGGGAGTTATCATTACAGTAACCATACCAGGAAGTACTTAATTTATTAAGCTACTGCTTTTCTTAATCTCAGTGGAGATATTTACTGATAAACAGCTACCTACGCAGCATGTTCATGTCGTTCCTAAATGAGCTTTTATCTCTCTCCCCTCACCACAAATCAGATTCTTCTGAGGAGTTCCCAGTACATTATCGTTTCCCCTGTGTAATTACCTTAACAAGCTCCAGCTGTTTTTATTCTCAGAAGGTTTACTCCCTGATATACAGCTGCCTACCCCCTTCGTAAGTGCAGGTCCTAAATGAGCTTTTTTCTCTGTTCCCTCACCACAATCCAGATTCTTTTGGGGAGTTTCCAGTACAGTAACCATACCAGGAAGTACTTAATTTATTAAGCTACTGCTTTTCTTAATCTCAGTGGAGATATTTACTGATAAACAGCTACCTACGCAGCATGTTCATGTCGTTCCTAAAGGAGCTTTTATCTCTCTCCCCTCACCACCAATCAGATTCTTCTGAGGAGATCCCAGTACATTATCCTTTCCCCTGTGTAATTACCTAAACAAGCTCCAGCTGTTTTTATTCTCAGAAGGTTTACTCCCTGATATACAGCTGCCTACCCCCTTAGTAAGTGAAAGACTTAAATGAGCTTTTTTCTCTGTTCCCTCACCACAATCCAGTTTCTTTTGGGGAGTTACCAGTACAGTAACCATACCAGGAAGTACTTAATTCATTAAGCTACTGCTTTTCTTAATCTCAGTTAAGATATTTACTGAGAAACAGCTACCTACGCAGCATGTTCATGTCGTTCCTAAATGAGCTTTTATCTCTCTCCCCTCACCACAAATCAGATTCTTCTGAGGAGTTCCCAGTACATTATCCTTTCCCCTGTGTAATTACCTTAACAAGCTCCAGCTGTTTTTATTCTCAGAAGGTTTACTCCCTGATATACAGCTGCCTACCCCCTTCGTAAGTGAGGTCCTAAATAAGCTTTTTTCTCTGTTTCCTCACCACAATCCAGATTCTTTTGGGGAGTTACCAGTACAGTAATCATACCAGGAAGTAATTAATTTATTAAGCTACTGCTTTTCTTAATCTCAGTGGAGATATTTACTGATAAACAGCTACCTACGAAGCATGTTCATGTCGTTCCTAAATGAGCTTTTATCTCTCTCCCCTCACCACAAATCAGATTCATCTGATGAGTGCCCAGTACATTCTCCTTTCCCCTGTGTAATTACCTTAATAAGCTCCAGGTGTTTTTATTCTAAGAAGGTTTACTCCCTGATATACTGCTGCCTACCCCCTTCGTAAGTGCAGGTCTTAATGAGCTTTTTTCATTGTTCCCTCACCACAATCCAGATTCTTTTGGGGAGTTACCAGGACAGTAACCATACCAGGCAGTACTCAATTTATTAAGCTACTGCTTTTCTTAATCTCAGTGGAGATATTTACTGATAAACAGCTACATACGCAGCATGTTCATGTCGTTCCTAAATGAGCTTTTATCTCTCTCCCCTCAACAAAATCAGATTCTTCTGAGGAGTTCCCAGTACATTATCGTTTCCCGCGTGTAATTACCTTAACCAGCTCCAGCTGTTTTTATTCTCAGAAGGTATACTCCCTGATATAAAGCTGCCTAACCCTTCGTAAGTGCAGGTCTAAGATGAGCTTTTTTCTCTGTTCCCTCAACACAATCCAGATTCTTTTGATGAGTTACCAGTACAGTAACCATACCAGGAAGTACTTAATTCATTAAGCTACTGCTTTTCTTAATCTCAGTGGAGATATTTACTGAGAAACAGCTACCTACGCAGCATGTTCATGTCGTTCCTAAATGAGCTTTTATCTCTCTCCCCTTACCACAAATGAGATTCTTCTGAGGAGTGCCCAGTACATTATCCTTTCCCCTGTGTAATTACCTTAACAAGCTCCAGCTGTTTTTATTCACAGAACGTTTACTCCCTGATATACAGCTGACTACCCCCTTCGTAAGTGCAGGTCCTAAATGAGCTTTTTTCTCTGTTCCCTCACCACAATCCAGAGTCTTTTGGGGAGTTTCCAGTACAGTAACCATACCAGGAAGTACTTAATTTATTAAGCTACTGCTTTTCTTAATCTCAGTGGAGATATTTACTGATAAACAGCTACCTACGCAGCATGTTCATGTCGTTCCTAAATGAGCTTTTATCTCTCTTCCCTCACCACAAATCAGATTTTTCTGAGGAGTTCCCAGTACATTATCCTTTCCCCTGTGTAATTACCTTAACAAGCTCCAGCTGAATTTATTCTCAGAATGTTTACTCCCTGATATACAGCTGCCTACCCCCTTCGTAAGTCCAGGTCCTAAATGAGCTTTTTTCTCTGTTCCCTCACCACAATCCAGATTCTTTTGGGGAGTTATCATTACAGTAACCATACCAGGAAGTACTTAATTTATTAAGCTACTGCTTTTCTTAATCTCAGTGGAGATATTTACTGATAAACAGCTACCTACGCAGCATGTTCATGTCGTTCCTAAATGAGCTTTTATCTCTCTCCCCTCACCACAAATCAGATTCTTCTGAGGAGTTCCCAGTACATTATCGTTTCCCCTGTGTAATTACCTGAACAAGCTCCAGCTGTTTTTATTCTCAGAAGGTTTACTCCTTGATATACAGCTGCCTACCCCCTTCGTAAGTGCAGGTCCTAAATGAGCTTTTTTCTCTGTTCCCTCACCACAATCCAGATTCTTTTGGGGAGTTACCAGTACAGTAACCATACCAGGAAGTACTTAATTTATTAAGCTACTGCTTTTCTTCATCTCAGTGGAGATATTTACTGATAAACAGCTACCTACGCAGCATGTTCATGTCGTTCCTAAATGAGCTTTTATCTCTCTCCCCTCACCACAAATCAGATTCTTCTGAGGAGTTCCCAGTACATTATCCTTTCCCCTGTGTAATTACCTTAACAAGCTCCAGCTGTTTTTCTTCTCAGAACGTTTACTCCCTGATATACAGCTGACTACCCCCTTCGTAAGTGAGGTCCTAAATGAGCTTTTTTCTCTGTTCCCTCACCAAAATCCAGATTCTTTTGGGGAGTTACCAGTACAGTAATCATACCAGGAAGTACTTAATTTATTAAGCTACTTCTTTTCTTAATCACAGTGGAGATATTTACTGAAAAACAGCTACCTACGCAGCATGTTCATGTCGTTCCTCAATGAGCTTTTATCTCTCTCCCCTCACCACAAATCAGATTCTTCTGAGGAGTTCCCAGTACATTATCCTTTCCCCTGTGTAATTACCTTAACAAGATCCAGCTGAATTTATTCTCACAATGTTTACTCCCTGATATACAGCTGCCCACCCCCTTCGTACGTCCAGGTCCTAAATGAGCTTTTTTCTCTGTTCCCTCACCACAATCCAGATTCTTGTGGGGAGTTATCATTACAGTAACCATACCAGGAAGTACTTAATTTATTAAGCTACTGCATTTCTTAATCTCAGTGGAGATATTTACTGATAAACAGCTACCTACGCAGCATGTTCATGTCGTTCCTAAATGAGCTTTTATCTCTCTCCCCTCACCACAAATCAGATTCTTCTGAGGAGTTCCCAGTACATTATCCTTTCCCCTGTGTAATTACCTTAACAAGCTCCAGCTGTTTTTATTCTCAGAAGGTTTACTCCGTGATATACAGCTGCCTACCCCCTTCGTAAGTGCAGGTCCTAAATGAGCTTTTTTCTCTGTTCCCTCACCACAATCCAGATTCTTTTGGGGAGTTACCAGTACAGTAACCATACCAGGAAGTACTTAATTTATTAAGCTACTGCTTTTCTTAATCTCAGTGGAGATATTTACTGATAAACAGCTACCTACGCAGCATGTTCATGTCATTCCTAAATGAGCTTTTATCTCTCTCCCCTCACCACAAATCAGATTCTTCTGAGGAGTTCCCAGTACATTATCCATTCCCCTGTGTAATTACCTTAACAAGCTCCAGCTGTTTTTATTCTCAGAAGGTTTACTCCCTGATATACAGCTGCCTAATCCCTTTGTAAGTGCAGGTCCTAACTGAGCTTTTTTCTCTGATCCCTCACCACAATCCAGATTCTTTTTGGGGAGTTACCAGTACAGTAACCATACCAGGAAGTACTTAATTTATTAAGCTACTGCTTTTCTTAATCTCAGTGGAGATATTTACTGATAAACAGATACCTACGCAGCATGTTCATGTCGTTCCTAAATGAGCTTTTATCTCTCTCCCCTCACCACAAATCAGATTCTTCTGAGGAGTTCCCAGTATATTATCCTTTCCCCTGTATAATTACCTTAACAAGCTCCAGCTGTTTTTATTCTCAGAAGGTTTACTCCCTGATATACAGCTGCCTAACCCCTTTGTAAGTGCAGGTCCTAAATGAGCTTTTTTCTCTGTTCCCTCACCACAATCCAGATTCTTTTGGGGAGTTACCTGTGCAGTAACCATACCAGGAAGTACTTAATTTATTAAGCTACTGCATTTCTTAATCTCAGTGGAGATATTTACTGATAAACAGCTACCTACGCAGCATGTTCATGTCGTTCCTAAATGAGCTTTTATCTCTCTCCCTTCACCACAAATCAGATTCTTCTGAGCAGTTCCCAGTACATTATCCTTTCCCCTGTGTAATTACCTTAACAAGCTCCAGCTGTTTTTATTCTCAGAAGGGATACTCCCTGATATACAGCTGCCTAGCCCCTGCGTAAGTGCAGGTCCTAAATGAGCTTTTTCTCTATTCCCTCACCAAAATCCAGATTCTTTTGGGGAGGTACCAGTACAGTAACCATGCCAGGAAGTACTTAATTTATTAAGCTACTGCTTTTCTTAATCTCAGTGGAGATATTTACTGATAAACAGCCACTATGCAGCATTTTCATCTCGTTCCTAAATGAGCTTTTATCTCTCTCCCCTCACCACAAATCAGATTCTTCTGAGGAGTTCCCAGTACATTATCCTTTCCCCTGTGTAATTACCTTAACAAGCTCCAGCTGTTTTTATTCTCAGAAGGTTTACTCCCTGATATACAGCTGCCTACCCCCTTCGTAAGTGCAGGTCTTAAATGAGCTTTTCTCTCTGTTCCCTCACCACAATCCAGAATCTTTTGGGGAATTACTACTACAGTAACCCTGCCAGAAATTACTTAATTAATTAAGCTATTGCTTTTCTTAATCTCAGTGGAGATATTTACTGATAAACAGCTACCTACGCAGCATGTTCATGTCGTTCCTAAATGAGCTTTTACCTTTCTCCCCTCACCACAAATCAGATTCTTCTGAGGAGTTCCCAGTACATTATCCATTCCCCTGTGTAATTACCTGAACAAGCTCCAGCTGTTTTCATTCACAGATGGTTTACTCCCTGATATACAGCTGCCTACCCCCTTCGAAAGTGCAGGTCCTAAATGAGCTTTTTTCTCTGTTCCCTCACCACAATCCAGATTCTTTGGGGAGTTACCAGTACAGTAACCATACCAGGAAGTACTTAATTTATTAAGCTACTGCTTTTCTTAATCTCAGTGGAGATAGTTACTGATAAACAGCCACCTTTGCAGCATTTTCATGTCGTTCCTAAATGAGCTTTAATCTCTCTCCCCTCACCACAAATCAGATTCTTCTGAGGAGTTCCCAGTACATTATCCTTTCCCCTGTGTAATTACCTTAAGAAGCTCCAGCTGATTTTATTCTCAGAAGGTTTACTCCCTGTTATACAGCTGCCTACCCCCTTTGTAAGTGCAGGTCCTTAATGAGCTCTTTTCTCTGTTCCCTCACCACAATCCAGATTCTTTTGGGTAGTTACCAGTACAATAACCATACCAGAAAGTACTTAATTTATTAAGATACTGCTTTTCTTAATCTCATTGGAGATATTTATTGATAAACTGCTACCTACGCCGCATGTTCATGTCGTTCCTAAATGAGCTTTTATCTCTCTCCCCTCACCACAAATCAGATTCTTCTGAGGAGTTCCCAGTACATTATCCTTTCCCCTGTGTAATTACCGTAACAAGCTCCAGCTGTTTTTAATCTCAGAAGGGATACTCCTTGATATACAGTTGCCTACCCCCTTCGTAAGAGCAGGTCCTAAATGAGATTTTTTCTCTGTTCCCTCACGACAATCCAGATTCTTTTGGGAAGTTACCAGTACAGTAACCATACCAGGAAGTACTTAATTTATTATGCTACTGCTTTTCTTAATGTCAGTGGCGATATTTACTGATAAGCAGCAACATACGCAGCATGTTCATGTCGTTCTTAAATGAGCTTTTATCTCTCTCCCCTCACCACAAATCAGATTCTTCTGAGGATTTCCCAGTACATTATCCTTTCCCCTGTGTAATTCCCTTAACAAGCTCCAGCTGTTTTTATTCTCAGAAGGTTTACTCCCTGATATACAGCTGCCTACCCCCTTCGTAGGTGCACGTCATAAATGAGCTTTTTTCTATGTTCCCTCAACAAAATCCAGATTCTTTTGGGGAGTTACCAGTACAGTAACCATACCAGGAAGTACTTAATTTATAGCTACTGCTTTTCTTAATCTCAGTGGAGATATTTACTGACAAACAGCTACCTACGCAGCATGTTCATGTCGTTCCTAAATGAGCTTTTATCTCTCTCCCCTCACCACAAATCAGATTCTTCTGAGGAGTTCCCAGTACATTATCCTTTCCCCTGTGTAATTACCTTAACAAGCTCCAGCTGTTTTTATTCTCAGAAGGTTTACTCCCTGATATACAGCTGCCTACCCCCTTCGTAAGTGCAGGTCCTAAGTGAGTTTTTTCTCTGTTCCCTCACCACAATCCAGATTCTTTTGGGGAGTTACCAGTACAGTATCCATACCAGGAAGTACTTAATTTATTAAGCTACTGCTTTTCTTAATCTCAGTGGAGATATTTGCTGATATACAGCTACGTATGCAGCATGTTCATGTCCTTGCTAAATGAGCTTTTATCTCTCTCCCCTCACCACAAATAAGATTCTTCTGAGGATTTCCCAGTACATTATCCTTTCCCCTGTGTAATTACCTTAACAAGCTCCAGCGGTTTTTATTCTCAGAAGGTTTACTCCCTGATATACAGCTGCTATCCCCTTCGTAAGTGCAGGTCCTAAATGAGGTTTTTTCTCTATCCCTCACCATAATCCAGATTCATTTGGGGAGTTATCAGTACAGTAACCATACCAGGAAGTACTTAATTTATTAAGCTACTGCTTTTCTTAATCTCAGTGGAGATATTTACTGATAAACAGCTACCTACGCAGCATGTTCATGTCGTTCCTAAATGAGCTTTTATCTCTCTCCCCTCACCACAAATCAGATTCTTCTGAGGAGTTCCCAGTACATTATCCTTTCCCCTGTGTAATTACCTTAACAAGCTCCAGCTGTTTTTATTCTCAGAAGGTTTACTCCCTGATATACAGCTGCCTACCCCCTTCGTAAGTGCAGGTCCTAAATGAACTTTTTTCTCTGTTCCCTCACCACAATCCAGATTCTTTTTGGGAGTTACCAGTACAGTAACCATACCAGGAAGTACTTAATTTATTAAGCTAGTGCTTTTCTTAATCTCAGTGGAGATATTTACTGATAAACAGCTACCTACGCAGCATGTTCATGTGGTTCCTAAATGAGCTTTTATCTCTCTCCCCTCACCACAAATCAGATTCTTCTGCGGAGTTCCCAGTATATTATCCTTTCCCCGGTGTAATTACCTTAACAAGCTCCAGCCGTTTGTATTCTCAGAAGGTTTACTCCCTGATATACAGCTGCCTACCCCCTTTGTAAGTGCAGGTCCTAAATGAGCTTTTTTCTCTGTTCCCTCACCACAATCCAGATTCTTTTGGGGAGTTACCAGTACAGTAACCATACCAGGAAGTACTTAATTTATTAAGCTACTGCATTTCTTAATCTCAGTGGAGATATTTACTGATAAACAGCTACCTACGCAGCATGTTCATGTCGTTCCTAAATGAGCTTTTATCTCTCTCCCCTCACCACAAATCAGATTCTTCTGAGGAGCTCCCAGTACATTATCCTTTCCCCTGTGTAATTACCTTAACAAGCTCCAGCTGTTTTTATTCTCAGAAGGTTTACTCCCTGATATAGAGCTGCCTACCCCCTTCGTAAATGCAGGTCCTAAATTAGCTTGTTTCTCTGTTCCCTCACCACAATCCAGATTATTTTGGGGAGGTACCAGTACAGTAACCATACCAGGAAGTACTTAATTTATTAAGCTACTGCTTCTCTTAATCTCACTGGAGATATTTACTGATAAACAGCTACCTACGCAGCATTTTCATGTCGTTCCTAAATGAGCTTTTATCTCTCTCCCCTCACCACAAATCAGATTCTTCTGAGGAGTTCCCAGTACATTATCCTTTCCCCTGTGTAATTACCTTAACAAGCGCCAGGTGTTTTTATTCTCAGAAGGTTTACTCCCTGATATACAGCTGCCTACCCCCTTCGTAAGTGCAGGTCCTAAATGAGCTTTTTTCTCTGTTCCATCACCAAAATTCAGATTCTTTTGGGGAGTTACCAGTACCGTAACCATACCAGGAAGTACTTAATTTATGAAGCTACTGCTTTTCTTAATCTCAGTGGAGATATTTACTGATAAACAGCTACGTACGCAGCATGTTCATGACGTTCCTAAATGAGATTTTATCTCTTTCCCCATACCACAAATCAGATTCTTCTGAGGAGTTCCCAGTACATTATCCTTTCCCCTGTGTAATTACCTTAACAAGCTCCAGCTGTTTTTATTCTCAGAAGGTTTACTCCCTGAAATACAGCTGCCTACCCCCTTCGTAAGTGCAGGTCCTAAATGAGCTTTTTTCTCTGTTCCCTCACCACAATCCAGATTCTTCTGGGGAGGTACCAGTACAGTAACCATACCAGGATGTACTTAATTTATTAAGATACTGCTTTTCTTAATCTCATTGGAGGTATTTACTGATAAACGGCTACCTACACAGCATGTTCATGTCGTTCCTAAATGAGCTTTTATCTCTCTCCCCGCACCACAAATCAGATTCTTCTGAGGAGTTCCCAGTACATTATCCTTTCCCCTGTGTAATTACCTTAACAAGCTCCAGCGGTTTTTATTCTCATAATGTTTACTCCCTGATATACAGCTGCCGACCCCCTTCGTAAGTGCAGGTCCTAATTGAGCTTTTTTCTCTGTTCCCTCACCACAATCCAGTTTCTTTTGGGGAGTTACCAGTACAGTAACCATGCCAGGAAGTACTTAATTTATTAAGCTACTGCTTTTCTTAATCTCAGTGGAGATATTTACTGATAAACAGCTACCTACGCAGCATGTTCATGTCGTTCCTAAATGAGCTTTTATCTCTCTCCCCTCACCACAAATCAGATTCTTCTGAGGAGTTCCCAGTACATTTTCCTTTCCCCTGTGTAATTACCTTAACAAGCTCCAGCTGTTTTTATTATCAGAAGGTTTACTCCCTGATATACAGCTGCCTAACCCTTTCGTAAATGCAGGTCCTAAATGAGCTTTTTTCTCTGTTCCCTCACCACAATCGAGATTCATTTGGGGAGTTACCAGTACAGTAACCATACCAGGAAGTACTTAATTTATTAAGCTACTGCTTTTCTTAATCTCAGTGGAGATATTTACTGATAAACAGCTACCTACGCAGCATGTTCATGTCGTTCCTAAATGAGCTTATATCTCTCTCCCCTCACCACAAATCAGATTCTTCTGAGGAGTTCCCAGTACATTATCCTTTCCCCTGTGTAATTACCTTAACAAGCTCCAGCTGTTTTTATTCTCAGAAGGTTTACTCCCTGATATACAGCTGCCTACCCCCTTCGTAAGTGCAGGTCCTAAATGAGCTTTTTTCTCTGTTCCCTCACCACAATCCAGATTCTTTTGGGGAGTTACCAGTACAGTAACCATACCAGGAAGTACTTAATTTATTAAGCTACTGCTTTTCTTAATCTCAGTGGAGATATTTACTGATAAACAGCTAAAGACGCAGCATGTTCATGTCGTTCCTAAATGAGCTTTTATCTCTCTCCCCTCACCACAAATCAGATTCTTCTGAGGAGTTCCCACTACATTATCCTTTCCTCTGTGTAATTACCTTAACAAGCTCCAGCTGTTTTTATTCTCAGAAGGTTTACTCCCTGATATATAGCTGCCTAACCCCTTCGTAAGTGCAGGTCCTAAATGAGATTTTTTCTCTGTTCCCTCACCACAATCCAGATTCTTTTGGGGAGTTACCAGTACAGTAACCATACCAGGAAGTTCTTAATTTATTAAGCTACTGCTTTACTTAATCTCAGTGGAGATATTTACTGATAAACAGCTCCCTACGCAGCACGTTCATGTCGTTCCTAAATGAGCTTTTATCTCTCTCTCCTCAGCACAAATCAGATTCTTCTGAATTGTTCCCAGTACATTATCCTTTCCCCTGTGTAATTACCTTAACAAGCTCCAGCTGTTTTTATTCTCAGAAGGTTTACTCCCTGATATACAGCTGCCTACCCCCTTCTTATGTGCAGGTCCTAAATTAGCTTTTTTCTCTGTTCCCTCACTACAATCCAGATTCTTTTGGGGAGGTACCAGTACAGTATCCATACCAGGAAGTACTTAATTTATTAAGCTACTGCTTTTCTTAATCTCAGTGGAGATATTTGCTGATATACAGCTAAGTATGCAGCATGTTCATGTCGTTCCTAAATGAGCTTTTATCTCTCTCCCCTCACCACAAACCAGATTCTTCTGAGGATTTCCCAGTACATTATCCTTTCCCCTGTGTAATTACCTTAACAAGCTCCAGCTGGTTTTATTCTCAGAAGGTTTATTCCCTGATATACAGCTGCCTATCCCCTTCGTTTGTGCAGGTCCTAAATGAGGTTTTTTCTCTGTTCCCTCACCATAATTCAGATTCTTTTGGGGAGTTACCAGTACAGTAACCATACCAGTAAGTACTTAATTTATTAAGCTACTGCTTTTCTAAATCTCAGTGGAGATATTTACTGATAAACAGCTACCTGCGCAGCATGTTCATGTCGTTCCTAAATGAGCTTTTATCTCTCTCCCCTCCCCACAAATCAGATTCTTCTGAGGAGTTCCCAGTACATTATCCTTTCCCCTGTGTAATTACCTTAACAAGCTCCAGCTGTTTTTATTCTCAGAAGGTTTACTCCCTGATATATAGCTGCCTAATCCCTTCGTAAGTTCAGGTCATAAATGAGCTTTTTTCTCTGTTCCCTCACCACAATCCAGATTCTTTTGGGGAGTTACCAGTACAGTAACCATACCAGGAAGTACTTAATTTATGAAGCTACTGCGTTTCTTAATCTCAGTGGAGATATTTACTGATAAACAGCTACCTACGCATCATGTTCATGTCGTTCCTAAATGAGCTTTTATCTCTCTCCCCTCACCACAAATCAGATTCTTCTGAGGAGTTCCCAGTACATTATCCTTTCCCTTGTGTAATTACCTTAACAAGCTCCAGCTGTTTTTATTCTCAGAAGGTTTACTCCCTGATATACAGCTGCCTACCCCCTTCGTAAGTGCAGGTCCTAAATGAGCTTTTTTCTCTGTTCCCTCACCACAATCCAGATTCTTTTGGGGAGTTACCAGTACAGTAACCATACCAGGAAGTACTTAATTTATTAAGCTACTGCTTTTCTTAATATCAGTAGAGATATTTACTGATAAACAGATACCTACGCAGCATGTTCATGTCGTTCCTAAATGAGCTTTTATCTCTCTCCCCTCACCACAAATCAGATTCTTCTGAGGAGTTTCCAGTACATTATCCTTTCCCCTGTGTAATTACCTTAACAAGCTCCAGCTAGTTTTATTCTCAGTAGGTTTACTCCCTGATATACAGATGCCTACCCCCTTCGGAAGTGCAGGTCCTAAATGAGCTTTTTTCTCTGTTCCCTCACCAGAACCCAGATTCTTTTGGGGAGTTACCAGTAGAGTAACCATACCAGGAAGTACTTAATTTATGAAGCTACTGCTTTTCTTAATCTCAGTGGAGATATTTACTGATAAACAGCTATATACGCAGCATGTTCATGTCATTCCTAAATGAGCTTTTATCTCTCTCCCCTCACCACAAATCAGATTCTTCTGAGGAGTTCCCAGTACATTATCCTTTCCCCTGTGTAATTACCTTAACAAACTCCAGCTGTTTTTATTCTCAGAAGGTTTACTCCCTGATATATAGCTGCCTAATCCCTTCGTAAGTTCAGGTCATAAATGAGCTTTTTTCTCTGTTCCCTCACCACAATCCAGATTCTTTTGGGGAGTTACCAGTACAGTAACCATACCAGGAAGTACTTAATTTATGAAGCTACTGCGTTTCTTAATCTCAGTGGAGATATTTACTGATAAACAGCTACCTACGCATCATGTTCATGTCGTTCCTAAATGAGCTTTTATCTCTCTCTCCTCACCACAAATCAGATTCTTCTGAGGAGTTCCCAGTACATTATCCTTTCCCCTGTGTAATTACCTTAACAAGCTCCAGCTGTTTTTATTCTCAGAAGGTTTACTCCCTGATATACAGCTGCCTACCCCCTTCGTAAGTGCAGGTCCTAAATGAGCTTTTTTCTCTGTTCCATCACGACAATCCAGATTCTTTTGGGGAGTTACCAGTACAGTATCCATACAGGGAGTACTTAATTTATTAAGCTACTGCTTTTCTTAATCTCAGTGGAGATATTTACTTATAAACAGCTACGTATGCAGCATGTTCATGTCGTTCCTCAATGAGCTTTTATCTCTCTCCCCCACTACAATTCAGATTCTTCTGAGGAGTTCCCAGTACATTATCCTTTCCCCTGTGTAATTACCTTAACAAGCTCCAGCTGTTTTTATTCTCAGAAGGTTTACTCCCTGATATACAGCTGCCTACCCCCTTCGTAAGTGCAGGTCCTAAATGAGCTTTTTTCTCTGTTCCATCACGACAATCCAGATTCTTTTGGGGAGTTACCAGTACAGTAACCATACCAGGAAGTACTTAATTTATTAAGCTACTGCTTTTCTTAATCTCAGTGGAGATATTTACTGATAAACAGCTACCTACGCAGCATGTTCATGTCGTTCCTAAATGAGCTTTTATCTCTCTCCCCTCACCACAAATCAGATTCTTCTGAGGAGTTCCCAGTACATTATCCTTTCCCCTGTGTAATTACCTTAACAAGCTCCAGCTGTTTTTATTCTCAGAAGGTTTACTCCCTGATATACAGCTGCCTAACCCTTCGTAAGTGCAGGTCCTAAATGAGCTTTTTTCTCTGTTCCCTCATCACAATCCAGATTCTTTTGGGGAGTTACCAGTACAGTAACCATACCAGGAAGTACTTAATTCATTAAGCTACTGCTTTTCTTAATCTCAGTGGAGATATTTACTGATAAACAGCTACCTACGCAGCATGTTCGTGTCGTTCCTAAATGAGCTTTTATCTCTCTCCCCTCACCACAAATCATATTCTTCTGAGGAGTTCCCAGTACATTATCCTTTCCCCTGTGTAATTACCTTAACAAGCTCAAGCTGTTTTTATTCTCAGAAGCTTTACTCCCTGATATCCAGCTGCCTACCCCCATCGAAAGTGCAGGTCCTAAATGAGCTTTTTTCTCTGATCCCTCACCACAATCCAGATTCTTTGGGGAGTTACCAGTACAGTAACCATACCAGGAAGTAGTTAATTTATTAAGCTACTGCTTTTCTCAATTTCAGTGGTGATATTTACTGATAAACAGCTACACACGCAGCATGTTCATGTCGTGCCAAAATGAGCTTTTGTCTCTCTCCCCTCACCACAAATCAGATTCTTCTGAGGAGTTCCCAGTACATTATCCTTTCCCCTGTGTAATTACCTTAACAAGCTCCAGCTGTTTTTATTCTCAGAAGGTTTACTCCCTGATATACAGCTGCCTACCCCCTACGTAAGTGCAGGTCCTAAATGAGCTTTTTTCTCTGTTCCCTCACCACAATCCAGATTCTTTTGGGTAGTTACCAGTACAGTAACCATACCAGGAAGTACTTAATTTATTAAGCTACTGCTTTTCTTAATCTCAGTGGAGATATTTACTGATAAACAGCTAACTACGCAGCATGTTCATGACGTTCCTAAATGATCTTTTATCTCTCTCCCCTCACCACAAATCACATTCTTCTGAGGAGTTCCCAGTACATTATCCTTTCCCCTGTGTAATTACCTTAACAAGCTCCAGCTGTTTTTATACTCAGAAGGTTTTTTCCCTGATATACAGCTGCCTACCCCCTTCGTAATTGCAGGTCATAAATGAGCTTTATTCTCTGTTCCCTAACCACAATCCAGATTCTTTTGGGGAGTTACCAGTACAGTAACCATACCAGGAAGTACTTAATTTATTAAGCTACTGCTTTTCTTAATCTCAGTGGAGATATTTACTGATAAACAGCTACCTACGCAGCATGTTCATGTCGTTCCTAAATGAGCTTTTATCTCTCTTCCCTCACCACAAATCAGATTTTTCTGAGGAGTTCCCAGTACATTATCCTTTCCCCTGTGTAATTACCTTAACAAGCTCCAGCTGTTTTTATTTTCAGAAGGTTTACTCCCTGATATACAGCTGCCTACCCCCTTCGTAAGTGCAGGTCCTAAATGAGCTTTTTTCTCTGTTCCCTCACCACAATCCAGATTCTTTTGGGGAGTTACCAGTACAGTAACCATACCAGGAAGTACTTAATTTATTAAGCTACTGCTTTCCTTAATATCAGTAGAGATATTTACTGATAAACAGATACCTACGCAGCATGTTCATGTCGTTCCTAAATGAGCTTTTATCTCTCTCCCCTCACCACAAATCAGATTCTTCTGAGGAGTTCCCAGTACATTATCCTTTC
The DNA here is from genome assembly GCF_023159225.1 of Perognathus longimembris pacificus. NCBI lineage: Eukaryota > Metazoa > Chordata > Mammalia > Rodentia > Heteromyidae > Perognathus > Perognathus longimembris. The sequence goes on along the minus strand of NW_025958347.1, from coordinate 8,583 downwards.
CCCTGTGTAATTACTTTAACAAGCTCCAGCTGGTTTTATTCTCAGTAGGTTTACTCCCTGATATACAGATGCCTACCCCCTTCGTAAGTGCAGGTCCTAAATGAGCTTTTTTCTCTGTTCCCTCACCACAACCCAGATTCTTTTGGGGAGTTACCAGTACAGTAACCATACCAGGAAGTACTTAATTTATGAAGCTAATGCTTTTCTTAATCTCAGTGGAGATATTTACTGATAAACAGCTATCTACGCAGCATGTTCATGTCGTTCCTAAATGAGCTTTTATCTCTCTCCCCTCACCACAAATCAGAGTCTTCTGAGGAGTTCCCAGTACATTATCCTTTCCCCTGTGTAATTACCTTAACAAGCTCCAGCTGTTTTTATTCTCAGAAGGTTTACTCCCTGATATATAGCTGCCTAATCCCTTCGTAAGTTCAGGTCATATATGAGCTTTTGTCTCTGTTCCCTCACCACAATCCAGATTCTTTTGGGGAGTTACCAGTACAGTAACCATACCAGGAAGTACTTAATTTATGAAGCTACTGCGTTTCTTAATCTCAGTGGAGATATTTACTGATAAACAGCTACCTACGCATCATGTTCATGTCGTTCCTAAATGAGCTTTTATCACTCTCCCCTCACCACAAATCAGATTCTTCTGAGGAGTTCCCATTACATTATCCTTTCCCTTGTGTAATTACCTTAACAAGCTCCAGCTGTTTTTATTCTCAGAAGGTTTACTCCCTGATATACAGCTGCCTACCCCCTTCGTAAGTGCAGGTCCTAAATGAGCTTTTTTCTCTGTTCCCTCACCACAATCCAGATTCTTTTGGGGAGTTACCAGTACAGTAACCATACCAGGAAGTACTTAATTTATTAAGCTACTGCTTTTCTTAATATCAGGAGAGATATTTACTGATAAACAGATACCTACGCAGCATGTTCATGTCGTTCCTAAATGAGCTTTTATCTCTCTCCCCTCACCACAAATCAGATTCTTCTGAGGAGTTTCCAGTACATTATCCTTTCCCCTGTGTAATTACCTTAACAAGCTCCAGCTAGTTTTATTCTCAGTAGGTTTACTCCCTGATATACAGATGCCTACCCCCTTCGTAAGTGCAGGTCATAAATGAGCTTTTTTCTCTGTTCCCTCACCACAACCCAGATTCTTTTGGGGAGTTACCAGTACAGTAACCATACCAGGAAGTACTTAATTTATGAAGCTACTGCTTTTCTTAATCTCAGTGGAGATATTTACTGATAAACAGCTATCTACGCAGCATGTTCATGTCGTTCCTAAATGAGCTTTTATCTCTCTCCCCTCACCACAAATCAGATTCTTCTGAGGAGTTCCCAGTACATTATCCTTTCCCCTGTGTAATTACCTTAACAAGCTCCAGCTGTTTTTATTCTCAGAAGGTTTACTCCCTGATATATAGCTGCATAATCCCTTCGTAAGTTCAGGTCATAAATGAGCTTTTTTCTCTGTTCCCTCACCACAATCCAGATTCTTTTGGGGAGTTACCAGTACAGTAACCATACCAGGAAGTACTTAATTTATGAAGCTACTGCGTTTCTTAATCTCAGTGGAGATATTTACTGATAAACAGCTACCTACGCATCATGTTCATGTCGTTCCTAAATGAGCTTTTATCTCTCTCCCCTCACCACAAATCAGATTCTTCTGAGGAGTTCCCAGTACATTATCCTTTCCCTTGTGTAATTACCTTAACAAGCTCCAGCTGTTTTTATTCTCAGAAGGTTTACTCCCTGATATACAGCTGCCTACCCCCTTCGTAAGTGCAGGTCCTAAATGAGCTTTTTTCTCTGTTCCATCACGACAATCCAGATTCTTTTGGGGAGTTACCTGTACAGTATCCATACAGGGAGTACTTAATTTATTAAGCTACTGCTTTTCTTAATCTCAGTGGAGATATTTACTTATAAACAGCTACGTATGCAGCATGTTCATGTCGTTCCTCAATGAGCTTTTATCTCTCTCCCCCACTACAATTCAGATTCTTCTGAGGAGTTCCCAGTACATTATCCTTTCCCCTGTGTAATTACCTTAACAAGCTCCAGCTGTTTTTATTCTCAGAAGGTTTACTCCCTGATATACAGCTGCCTACCCCCTTCGTAAGTGCAGGTCCTAAATGAGCTTTTTTCTCTGTTCCATCACGACAATCCAGATTCTTTTGGGGAGTTACCAGTACAGTAACCATACCAGGAAGTACTTAATTTATTAAGCTACTGCTTTTCTTAATCTCAGTGGAGATATTTACTGATAAACAGCTACCTACGCAGCATGTTCATGTCGTTCCTAAATGAGCTTTTATCTCTCTCCCCTCACCACAAATCAGATTCTTCTGAGGAGTTCCCAGTACATTATCCTTTCCCCTGTGTAATTACCTTAACAAGCTCCAGCTGTTTTTATTCTCAGAAGGTTTACTCCCTGATATACAGCGGCCTAACCCTTCGTAAGTGCAGGTCCTAAATGAGCTTTTTTCTCTGTTCCCTCATCACAATCCAGATTCTTTTGGGGAGTTACCAGTACAGTAACCATACCAGGAAGTACTTAATTCATTAAGCTACTGCTTTTCTTAATCTCAGTGGAGATATTTACTGATAAACAGCTACCTACGCAGCATGTTCGTGTCGTTCCTAAATGAGCTTTTATCTCTCTCCCCTCACCACAAATCATATTCTTCTGAGGAGTTCCCAGTACATTATCCTTTCCCCTGTGTAATTACCTTAACAAGCTCAAGCTGTTTTTATTCTCAGAAGCTTTACTCCCTGATATCCAGCTGCCTACCCCCATCGAAAGTGCAGGTCCTAAATGAGCTTTTTTCTCTGATCCCTCACCACAATCCAGATTCTTTGGGGAGTTACCAGTACAGTAACCATACCAGGAAGTAGTTAATTTATTAAGCTACTGCTTTTCTCAATTTCAGTGGTGATATTTACTGATAAACAGCTACACACGCAGCATGTTCATGTCGTGCCAAAATGAGCTTTTGTCTCTCTCCCCTCACCACAAATCAGATTCTTCTGAGGAGTTCCCAGTACATTATCCTTTCCCCTGTGTAATTACCTTAACAAGCTCCAGCTGTTTTTATTCTCAGAAGGTTTACTCCCTGATATACAGCTGCCTACCCCCTACGTAAGTGCAGGTCCTAAATGAGCTTTTTTCTCTGTTCCCTCACCACAATCCAGATTCTTTTGGGTAGTTACCAGTACAGTAACCATACCAGGAAGTACTTAATTTATTAAGCTACTGCTTTTCTTAATCTCAGTGGAGATATTTACTGATAAACAGCTAACTACGCAGCATGTTCATGACGTTCCTAAATGATCTTTTATCTCTCTCCCCTCACCACAAATCACATTCTTCTGAGGAGTTCCCAGTACATTATCCTTTCCCCTGTGTAATTACCTTAACAAGCTCCAGCTGTTTTTATACTCAGAAGGTTTTTTCCCTGATATACAGCTGCCCACCTCCTTCGTAAGTGCAGGTCCTAAATGAGCTTTTTGCTCTGTTCCCTCACCACAATCCAGATTATTTGGGGGAGTTACCAGTACAGAAACCATACCAGGAAGTACTTACTTTATTAAGCTACTGCTTTTCTTAATCTCAGTGGAGATATTTACTGATAAACAGCTACCTACGCAGCATGTTCATGTCGTTCCTAAATGAGCTTTTATCTCTCTCCCTCACCACAAATCAGATTCTTCTGAGGAGTTCCCAGTACATTATCCTTTCCCCCGTGTAATTACCTTAACAAGCTCCAGCTGTTTTTATTCTCAGAAGGTTTACTCCCTGATACACAGCTGCCTACCCCCTTCGTAAGTGTAGGTCCTAAATGTGCTGTTTTCTCTGTTCCCTCACCACAATCCAGATTATTTGGGGGAGTTACCAGTACAGTAACCACACCAGGAAGTACTTAATTTTTTAAGCTACTGCTTTTCTTAATCTCAGTGGAGATATTTACTGATAAAAAGCTACCTATGCAGCATGTTCATGTCGCTCCTAAATGAGCTTTTATCTCGATCCCCCCACCACAAATCAGATTCTTCTGAGGAGTTCCCAGTACATTATCCTTTCCTCTGTGTAATTACCTTAACAAGCTCCAGCTGTTTTTATTCTCAGAAGGTTTACTCCCTGATATACAGCTGGCTACCCCCTTCGTAAGTGCAGGTCCTAAATGAGCTTTTTTCTCTGTTCCCTCACCACAATCCAGATTCTTTTGGGGAGTTACCAGTACAGTAACCATACCAGGAAGTACTTAATTTATTAAGCTACTGCTTTCCTTAATATCAGTAGAGATATTTACTGATAAACAGATACCTACGCAGCATGTTCATGTCGTTCCTAAATGAGCTTTTATCTCTCTCCCCTCACCACAAATCAGATTCTTCTGAGGAGTTCCCAGTACATTATCCTTTCCCCTGTGTAATTACCTTAACAAGCTCCAGCTGGTTTTATTCTCAGTAGGTTTACTCCCTGATATACAGATGCCTACCCCCTTCGTAAGTGCAGGTCCTAAATGAGCTTTTTTCTCTGTTCCCTCACCACAACCCAGATTCTTTTGGGGAGTTACCAGTACAGTAACCATACCAGGAAGTACTTAATTTATGAAGCTACTGCTTTTCTTAATCTCAGTGGAGATATTTACTGATAAACAGCTATCTACGCAGCATGTTCATGTCGTTCCTAAATGAGCTTTTATCTCTCTCCCCTCACCACAAATCAGATTCTTCTGAGGAGTTCCCAGTACATTATCCTTTCCCCTGTGTAATTACCTTAACAAGCTCCAGCTGTTTTTATTCTCAGAAGGTTTACTCCCTGATATATAGCTGCCTAATCCCTTCGTAAGTTCAGGTCATAAATGAGCTTTTTTCTCTGTTCCCTCACCACAATCCAGATTCTTTGGGGAGTTACCAGTACAGTAACCATACCAGGAAGTACTTAATTTATGAAGCTACTGCGTTTCTTAATCTCAGTGGAGATATTTACTGATAAACAGCTACCTATGCATCATGTTCATGTCGTTCCTAAATGAGCTTTTATCTCTCTCCCTCACCACAAATCAGATTCTTCTGAGGAGTTCCCAGTACATTATCCTTTCCCCTGTGTAATTACCTTAACAAGCTCCAGCTGTTTTTATTCTCAGAAGGTTTACTCCCTGATATACAGCTGCCTACCCCCTTCGTAAGTGCAGGTCCTAAATGAGCTTTTTTCTCTGTTCCCTCACCACAGTCCAGATTCTTTTTGGGAGTTACCAGTACAGTAACCATACCAGGAAGTACTTAATTTATTAAGCTACTGCTTTTCTTAATGTCAGTGGAGATATTGACTGATAAACAGCTACCTACGCAGCATGTTCATGTCGTTCCTAAATGAGCTTTTATCTCTCTCCCCTCACCACAAATGAGATTCTTCTGAGGAGTTCACAGTACATTATCCTTTCCCCTGTGTAATTACCTTACCAAGCTCCAGCTGTTTTTATTCTCAGAAGGTTTACTCCCTGATATACAGCTGCCTACCCTCTTCGTAAGTGCAGGTCCTAAATGAGCTTTTTTCTCTGTCCCCTCACCACAATCCAGATTCTTTTGGGGAGGTAACAGTACAGTAACCATACCAGGAAGTACTTAATTTATTAAGCTACTGCTTTTCTTAATCTCAGTGGAGATATTTACTGATAAACAGCTACCTACGCAGCATGATCATGTCGTTCCTGAATGAGCTTTTATCTCTCTCCCCTCACCACAAATTAGATTCTAGTGAGGAGTTCCCAGTACATTATATTTTCCCTGTGTAATTACCTTAACAAGCTCCAGCTGTTTTTATTCTCAGAAGGTTTACTCCCTGATATACACCTGCCTACCCCCTTCGTAAGTGCAGGTCCTAAATGAGCTTTTTTCTCTGTTTCCTCACCACAATCCAAATTCTTTGGGGAGTTACCAGTACAGTAACCATAGCAGGAAGTACTTAATTTATTAAGCTACTACTTTTCTTAATCACAGTGGAGATTTTTACTGATAAACAGCTACCTACGCAGCATGTTCATGTCGTTCCTAAAAGAGCTTTTATCTCTCTCCCCTCACCACAAATCAGATTCTTCTGAGGAGTTCCCAGTACATTATCCTTTCCCTTGTGTAATTACCTTAACAAGCTCCAGCGGTTTTTATTCTCAGAAGATTTACTCCCTGATATACAGCTGCCTACCCCCTTCGTAAGTGCAGGTCCTAAATGAGCTTTTTTCTCTGTTCCCTCACCACAGTCCAGATTCTTTTGGGAGTTACCAGTACAGTAACCATACCAGGAAGTACTTAATTTATTAAGCTACTGCTTTTCTAATCGCAGTGGAGATATTCACTGATAAACAGCTACCTACGCAGCATGTTCATGTCGTTCATAAATGAGCTTTTATCTCTCTCCACTCACCACAAATAAGATTCTTCTGAGGAGTTCCCAGTACATTATCCTTTCCCCTGTGTAATTACCTTACCAAGCTCCAGCTGTTTTTATTCTCAGAAGGTTTACTCCCTGATATACAGCTGCCTACCCCCTTCGTAAGTGCAGGTCCTAAATGAGCTTTTTTCTCTGTCCCCTCACCACAATCCAGATTCTTTTGGGGAGGTACCAGTACAGTAACCATACCAGGAAGTACTTAATTTACTAAGCTACTGCATTTCTTCATCTCAGTGGAGATCTTTACTGATAAACAGCTACCTACGCAGCTTGTACATGTCGTTCCTAAATGAGCTTTTATCTCTCTCCCCTCACCACAAATCAGATTCTTCTGAGGAGTTCCAGTACATTATCCTTTCCCCTGTGTAATTACCTTAACAAGCTCCAGCTGTTTTTATTCTCAGAAGGTTTACTCCCTGATATACAGCTGCCTACCCCCTTCGTAAGTGCAGGTCCTAAATGAGCTTTTTTCTCTGTTCCCTCACCACAATCCAGATTCTTTTGGGGAGTTACCAGTACAGTAACCATACCAGGAAGTACTTAATTTATTAAGCTACTGCTTTTCTTAATCACAGTGGAGATATTTACTGATAAACAGCTACCTACACAGCATGTTCAGGTCTTTACTAAATGAGCTTTTATCTCTCTCCCCTCACCAAAAATCAGATTCTTCTGAGGAGTTCCCAGTACATTATCCTTTCCCCTGTGTAATTACCTTTACAAGCTCCAGCTGTTTTTATTCTCAGAAGGTTTACTCCCTGATATACAGCTGCCTACCCCCTTCGTAAGTGCAGGTCCTAAATGAGCTTTTTTCTCTGTTCCCTCACCACAATCCAGATTCTTTTGGGGAGTTACCAGTACAGTAACCATACCAGGAAGTACTTAATTTATTTAGCTACTGCTTTTCTTAATCTCAGTGGAGATATTTACTGATAAACTGCTACCTACGCAGCATGTTCATGTCGTTCCTAAATGAGCTTTTATCTCTCTCCCCTCACCACAAATCAGATTCTTCTGAGGAGTTCCCAGTACATTATCCTTTACCCCGTGTAATTACCTTAACAAGCTCCAGCGGTTTTTATTCTCAGAAGATTTACTCCCTGATATACAGCTGCTACCCCCTTCGTAAGTGCAGGTCCTAAATGAGCTTTTTTCTCTGTTCCCTCACCACAGTCCAGATTCTTTTGGGGAGTTACCAGTACAGTAACCATACCAGGAAGTACTTACTTTATTAAGCTACTGCTTTTCTTAATCTCAGTGGAGATATTTACTGATAAACAGCTACCTACGCAGCATGTTCATGTCGTTCCTAAATGAGCTTTTATCTCTCTCCCCTCACCACAAATCAGATTCTTCTGAGGAGTTCCCAGTACATTATCCTTTCCCCCGTGTAATTACCTTAACAAGCTCCAGCTGTTTTTATTCTCAGAAGGTTTACTCCCTGATACACAGCTGCCTACCCCCTTCGTAAGTGTAGGTCCTAAATGTGCTGTTTTCTCTGTTCCCTCACCACAATCCAGATTCTTTTGGGGAGTAAACAGTACAGTAACCACACCAGGAAGTACTTAATTTTTTAAGCTACTGCTTTTCTTAATCTCAGTGGAGATATTTACTGATAAAAAGCTACCTATGCAGCATGTTCATGTCGTTCCTAAATGAGCTTTTATCTCTCTCCCCCCACCACAAATCAGATTCTTCTGAGGAGTTCCCAGTACATTATCCTTTCCTCTGTGTAATTACCTTAACAAGCTCCAGCTGTTTTTATTCTCAGAAGGTTTACTCCCTGATATACAGCTGGCTACCCCCTTCGTAAGTGCAGGTCCTAAATGAGCTTTTTTCTCTGTTCCTCACCACAATCCAGATTCTTTTGGGGAGTTACCAGTTACAGTAACCATACCAGGAAGTACTTAATTTATTAAGCTACTGCTTTCCTTAATATCAGTAGAGATATTTACTGATAAACAGATACCTACGCAGCATGTTCATGTCGTTCCTAAATGAGCTTTTATCTCTCTCCCCTCACCACAAATCAGATTCTTCTGAGGAGTTCCCAGTACATTATCCTTTCCCCTGTGTAATTACCTTAACAAGCTCCAGCTGGTTTTATTCTCAGT
>NW_025958346.1:0-20123 GCF_023159225.1 Perognathus longimembris pacificus | reverse complement strand
CAAACAGCACAGCACGATGCGTATTTTTTTTTAAATTGACAAAATGAATCAAAATAAATCAAAATAAAATAAGTGGAAAAGGCGAGAGTGCGCGAGCACACAGGAGCAAAGACAAGCAGCGCAGCTTCATGCGTAGTAAAAAAAATAATAAATTGACTACTGGTCGACCTCATTACAAGTAAAATCCCAAAAGATTAGATAGACAAACAAACAACACATAAATGTGGAGAGAAGGGCAGTGCGCACAGGAACAAAGGTAAACAGCAGACAGAACTGAATCCTTATCTTTACAAGGTCGACCTCAGAACTTTGTTCAGTTTGTCTCGGTGACGGATAATGGAAGGAAGGGCCGGCAACTGGTCGACTTCATTTAAATAAACAAATAAAAAATAAGATAAACTCTCAGGAATAGATAAATAATAACAAAAAAATTGTAAAGTGGAGAAAGCGAGAGCGCGCGAATGCACTCAAGCAAACACAAACAGCACAGCACCATGCGTATTTTTTTTAAAAATTGACAAAATAAATCAAAAATAAATCAAAAATAAAAATAAGTGGAAAAGGCGAGAGGTGCGCGAGCACACAGGAGCAAAGACAAGCAGCGCAGCTTGATGCGTAGTAAAAAAAATAATAAATAGACAACTGGTCGACCTCATTAGAAATAAAAACCCAAAAGATTAGATAGACAAACAAACAAACACATAAATGTGGAGAGAAGGGCAGTGCGCGCAGGAGCAAAGGTAAACAGCAGACAGACCTGAAACCTTATTTTTACAAGGTCGACCTCAGAACTTTGTTCAGTTTGTCTCGGTGACGGATAATGGAAGGAAGGGCAGGCAACTGGTCGACTTCATTTAAATAAACAAATAAAAAATAAGATAAACTCTCAGGAATAGATAAATAATAACAAAAAAATTGTAAAGTGGAGAAAGCGAGAGCGCGCGAATGCACTCAAGCAAACACAAACAGCACAGCACGATGCGTATTTTTTTTTAAAATTGACAAAATGAATCAAAAATAAATCAAAAATAAATATAAGTGGAAAAGGCGAGAGTGCGCGAGCACACAGGAGCAAAGACAAGCAGCGCAGCTTGATGCGTAGTAAAAAAAAATAATAACTTGACAACTGGTCGACCTCATTAGAAATAAAAACCCAAAAGATTAGATAGACAAACAAACAAACACATAAATGTGGAGAGAAGGGCAGTGCGCGCAGGAGCAAAGGTAAACAGCAGACAGACCTGAATCCTTATCTTTACAAGGTCGACCTCAGAACTTTGTTCAGTTTGTCTCGGTGACGGATAATTGAAGAAAGGGCAGGCAACTGGTCGACTTCATTTAAATAAACAAATAAAAAATAAGATAAACTCTCAGGAATAGATAAATAATAACAAAAAAATTGTAAAGTGGAGAATGCGGAGAGCGCGCGAATGCACTCAAGCAAACACAAACAGCACAGCACGATGCGTATTTTTTTTTAAATTGACAAAATGAATCAAAAATAAATCAAAAATAAAAATAAGTGGAAAAGGCGAGAGTGCGCGAGCACACAGGAGCAAAGACAAGCAGCGCAGCTTGATGTGTAGTAAAAAAAATAATAAATTGACAACTGGTCGACCTCATTAGAAATAAAAACCCAAAAGATTAGATAGACAAACAAACAAACACATAAATGTGGAGAGAAGGGCAGTGCGCGCAGGAGCAAAGGTAAACAGCAGACAGACCTGAATCCTTATCTTTACAAGGTCGACCTCAGAACTTTGTTCAGTTTGTCTCGGTGACGGATAATGGAAGGATGGGCCGGCAACTGGTCGACGTCATTTAAATAAACAAATAAAAAATAAGATAAACTCTCAGGAATAGATAAATAATAACAAAAAAATTATAAGTGGAGAAAGCGAGAGCGCGCGAATGCACTCAAGCAAACACCAAACAGCACAGCACGATGCGTATTTTTTTATAAAATTGACAAAATAAATCAAAAATAAATCAAAAATAAAAATAAGTGGAAAAGGCGAGAGTGCGCGAGCACACAGGAGCAAAGACACGCAGCGCAGCTTGATGCGTAGTAAAAAAAATAATAAATAGACAACTGGTCGACCTCATTAGAAATAAAAACCCAAAGATTAGATAGACAAACAAACAAACACATAAATGTGGAGAGAAGGGCAGTGCGCCCAGGAGCAAAGGTAAACAGCAGACAGACCTGAATCCTTATCTTTACAAGGTCGACCTCAGAACCTTGTTCAGTTTGTCTCGGTGACGGATAATGGAAGGAAGGGCAGGCAACTGGTCGACTTCATTTAAATAAACAAATAAAATATAAGATAAACTCTCAGGAATAGATAAATAATAACAAAAAAATTGTAAAGTGGAGAAAGCGAGAGCGCGCGAATGCACTCAAGCAAACACAAACAGCACAGCACGATGCGTATTTTTTTTTAAATTGACAAAATGAATCAAAAATAAATCAAAAATAAAAATAAGTGGAAAAGGCGAGAGTGCGCTTGCACACAGGAGCAAAGACAAGCAGCACAGCTTGATGCGTAGTAAAAAAAATAATAAATAGACAACTGGTCGACCTCATTAGAATAAAAACCCAAAAGATTAGATAGACAAACAAACAACCACATAAATGTGGAGAGAAGGGCAGTGAGCGCAGGAGCAAAGGTAAACAGCAGACAGACCTGGATCCTTATCTTTACAAGGTCGACCTCAGAACTTTGTTCAGTTTGTCTCCGTGACGGATAATGGAAGGAAGGGCAGGCAACTGGTCGACTTCATTTAAATAATGAAATAAAAATAAGATAAACTCTCAGAATAGATAAATAATAACAAAAAAATTGTAAAGTGGAGAAAGCGAGAGCGCGCGAATGCACTCAAGCAAACACAAACAGCACAGCACGATGCGTATTTTTTTTTAATTGACAAAATAAATAAAAAATAAATCAAAAATAAAAATAAGTGGAAAAGGCGAGAGTGCGCGAGCACATAGGCAAAGACAAGCAGCGCAGCTTGATGCATAGTAAAAAAAATAATAAATAGACAACTGGTCGACCTCATTAGAACAAAAACCCAAAAGATTAGATAGACAAACAAACAAACACATAAATGTGGAGAGAAGGGCAGTGCGCGCAGGAGCAAAGGTAAACAGCAGACAGACCTGGATCCTTATCTTTACAAGGTCGACCTCAGAACTTTGTTCCGTTTGTCTCGGTGACGGATAATGGAAGGATGGGCAGGCAACTGGTCGACTTCATTTAAATAAAAAAATAAAAAATAAGATAAACTCTCAGGAATAGATAATAATAACAAAAAAATTGTAAAGTGGAGAAAGCGAGAGCGCGCGAATGCACTCAAGCAAACACAAACAGCACAGCACGATGCGTATTTTTTTTAATTGACAAAATAAATCAAAAATAAATCAAAAATAAAAATAAGTGGGAAAGGCGAGAGTGCCCGAGCACATAGGCAAAGACAAGCAGCGCAGCTTGATGCATAGTAAAAAAAATAATAAATAGACTACTGGTCGACCTCATTAGAACAAAAACCCAAAAGATTAGATAGACAAACAAACAAACACATAAATGTGGAGAGAAGGGCAGTGCGCGCAGGAGCAAAGGTAAACAGCAGACAGACCTGAATCCTTATCTTTACAAGGTCGACCTCAGAACTTTGTTCAGTTTGTCTCGGTGACGGATAATGGAAGGAAGGGCAGGCAACTGGTCGACTTCATTTAAATAAACAAATAAAAAATAAGATAAACTCTCAGGAATAGATAAATAATATCAAAAAATTGTAAAGTTGAGAAAGCGAGAGCGCGCGAATGCACTCAAGCAAACACAAACAGCACAGCACGATGCGTATTTTTTTTCAAATTGACAAAATAAATAAAAAATAAATCAAAAATAAAAATAAGTGGAAAAGGCGAGAGTGCGCGAGCACACTGGAGCAAAGACAAGCAGCGCAGCTTGATGCGTAGTAAAAAAATAATAAATAGACAACTGGTCGACCTCATTGGAAATAAAAACCCAAAAGATTAGATAGACAAACAAACAAACACATAAATGTGGAGAGAAGGGCAGTGCGCGCAGGAGCAAAGGTAAACAGCAGACAGTCCTGAATCCTTATCTTTACAAGGTTGACCTCAGAACTTTGTTCAGTTTGTCTCGGTGACGGATAATGGAAGGAAGGGCAGGCAACTGGTCGACTTCATTTAAATAAACAAATAAAAAATAAGATAAACTCTCAGGAATAGATAAATAATAACAAAAAAATTGTAAAGTGGAGAAAGCGAGGAGCGCGCGAATGCACTCAAGCAAACACAAACAGCACAGCACGATGCGTACTTTTTTTAAAAATTGACAAAATAAATCAAAAATAAATCAAAAATAAAAATAAGTGGAAAAGGCGAGAGTGCGCGAGCACACAGGAGCAAAGACAAGCAGCGCAGCTTGATGCGTAGTAAAAAAAATAATAAATAGACAACTGGTCGACCTCATTAGAAATAAAAACCCAAAAGATTAGATAGACAAACAAACAAACACATAAATGTGGAGAGAAGGGCAGTGCGCGCAGGAGCAAAGGTAAACAGCAGACAGACCTGAATCCTTATCTTTAGAAGGTCGACCTCAGAACTTTGTTCAGTTTGTCTCGGTGACGGATAATGGAAGGAAGGGCAGGCAAGCTGGTCGACTTCATTTAAATAAACAAATAAAAAATAAGATAAACTCTCAGGAATAGATAAATAATAACAAAAAAATTGTAAAGTGGAGAAAGCGAGAGCGCGCGAATGCACTCAAGCAAACACAAACAGCACAGCACGATGCGTATTTTTTTTTAAATTGACAAAATAATCAAAAATGGAATCAAAAATAAAAACAAGTGGAAAAGGCGAGAGGTGCGCGAGCACACAGGAGCAAAGACAAGCAGCGCAGCTTGATGCGTAGTAAAAAATTAATAAATAGACAAGCTGGGTCGACCTCATTAGAAATAAAAACCCAAAGATTAGATAGACAAACAAAAAACACATAAAATGTGGAGAGAAGGGCAGTGCGCGCAGCAGCAAAGGTAAACAGCAGACAGACCTGAATCCTTATCTTTACAAGGTCGACCTCAGAACTTTGTTCAGTTTGTCTCGGTGACGGATAATGGAAGGAAGGGCAGGCAACTGGTCGACTTCATTTAAATAAAAAATAAAAAATAAGATAAACTCTCAGGAATAGATAATAATAACAAAAAAATTGTAAAGTGGAGAAAGCGAGAGCGCGCGAATGCACTCAAGCAAACACAAAGAGCACAGCACGATGCGTATTTTTTTAAATTGACAAAATAAATAAAAAATGAATCAAAAATAAAAATAAGTGGAAAAGGCGAGAGTGCGCGAGCACACAGGAGCAAAGACAAGCAGCGCAGCTTGATGCGTAGTAAAAAAAATAATAAATAGACAACTGGTCGACCTCATTAGAAATAAAAACCCAAAGATTAGATAGACAAACAAACAAACACATAAATGTGGAGAGAAGGGCAGTGCGCGCAAGAGCAAAGGTAAACAGCAGACAGACCTGAATCCTTATCTTTAAAAGGTCGACTTCAGAACTTTGTTCAGTTTGTATCGGTGACGGATAATGGAAGGAAGGGCAGGCAACTGGTCGACTTCATTTAAATAAACAAATAAAAAAATAAGATAAACTCTCAGGAATAGATAAATAATAACAAAAAAATTGTAAAGTGGAGAAAGCGAGAGCGCGCGAATGCACTCAAGCAAACACAAACAGCACAGCACGATGCGTATTTTTTTTTAAATTGACAAAATAAATCAAAAATGAATCAAAAATAAAAACAAGTGGAAAAGGCGAGAGTGCGCGAGCACACAGGAGCAAAGACAAGCAGCGCAGCTTGATGCGTAGTAAAAAAATTAATAAATAGACAACTGGTCGACCTCATTAGAAATAAAACCCAAAAGATTAGATAGACAAACAAAAAAACACATAAATGTGGAGAGAAGGGCAGTGCGCGCAGCAGCAAAGGTAAACAGCAGACAGACCTGAATCCTTATCTTTACAAGGTCTGACCTCAGAACTTTGTTCAGTTTGTCTCGGTGACGGATAATGGAAGGAAGGGCAGGCAACTGGTCGACTTCATTTAAATAAAAAAATAAAAAATAAGATAAACTCTCAGGAATAGATAAATAATAACAAAAAAATTGTAAAGTGGAGAAAGCGAGAGCGCGCGAATGCACTCAAGCAAACACAAAGAGCACAGGACGATGCGTATTTTTTTTAAATTGACAAAATAAATAAAAAATGAATCAAAAATAAAAATAAGTGGAAAAGGCGAGAGTGCGCGAGCACACAGGAGCAAAGACAAGCAGCGCAGCTTGATGCGTAGTAAAAAAATAATAAATAGACAACTGGTCGACCTCATTAGAAATAAAAACCCAAAAGCTTAGATAGACAAACAAACAAACACATAAATGTGGAGAGAAGGGCAGTGCGCGCAAGAGCAAAGGTAAACAGCAGACAGACCTGAATCCTTATCTTTAAAAGGTCGACTTCAGAACTTTGTTCAGTTGTATCGGTGACGGATAATGGAAGGTAGGGCAGGCAACTGGTCGACTTCATTTAAATAAACAAATAAAAAATAAGATAAACTCTCAGGAATAGATAAATAATAACAAAAAAATTGTAAAGTGGAGAAAGCGATGAGCGCGCGAATGCACTCAAGCAAACACAAACAGCACAGCACGATGCGTATTTTTTTTTAATTGACAAAATAAATCAAAAATAAATCAAAAATAAAAATAAGTGGAAAAGGCGAGAGTGCGCGAGCACACAGGAGCAAAGACAAGCAGCGCAGCTTGATGCGTAGTAAAAAAAATAATAAATAGACAACTGGTCGACCTCATTAGAAATAAAACCCAAAAGATTAGATAGACAAACAAACAAACACATAAATGTGGAGAGAAGGGCAGTGCCCGCAGGAGCAAAGGTAAACAGCAGACAGACCTGGATCCTTATCTTTACAAGGTCGACCTCAGAACTTTGTTCAGTTTGTCTCGGTGACGGATAATGGAAGGAAGGGCAGGCAACTGGTCGACTTCATTTAAATAAAAAAATAAAAAATAAGATAAACTCTAAGGAAATAGATAAATAATAACAAAAAAATTGTAAAGTGGAGAAGCGAGAGCGCGGCGAATGCACTCAAGCAAACACAAACAGCACAGCACGATCCGTATTTTTTTTAATTGACAAAATAAATCAAAAATAAATCAAAAATAAAATAAGTGGAAAGGCGAGAGTGCGCGAGCACATAGGCAAAGACAAGCAGCGCAGATTGATGCATAGTAAAAAAGATAATAAATAGACAACTGGTCGACCACATTAGAACAAAAACCAAAAGATTAGATAGACAAACAAACAAACACATAAATGTGGAGAGAAGGGCAGTGCGCGCAGGAGCAAAGGTAAATAGCAGACAGACCTGGATCCTTATCTTTACAAAGTCGACCTCAGAACTTTGTTCAGTTTGTCTCGGTGACGGATAATGGAAGGAAGGGCGGGGCAACTGGTCGACTTCATTTAAATAAAAAAATAAAAAATAAGATAAACTCTCAGGAATAGATAAATAATAACAAAAAAATTGTAAAGTGGAGAAAGCGAGAGCGCGCGAATGCACTCAAGCAAACACAAACAGCACAGCACGATGCCTATTTTTTTTAATTGACAAAATAAATCAAAATAAATCAAAAATAAAAATAAGTGGAAAAGGCGAGAGTGCGCGAGCACATAGGCAAATACAAGCAGTGCAGCTTGATGCATAGTAAAAAAAATAATAAATAGACAACTGGTCGACCTCATTAGAACAAAAACCCAAAAGATTAGATAGACAAAGAAACAAACACATAAATGTGGAGAGAAGGGCAGTGCGCGCAGGAGCAAAGGTAAACAGCAGACAGACCTGAATCCTTATCTTTACAAGGTCGACCTCAGAACTTTGTTCAGTTTGTCTCGGTGACGGATAATGGAAGGAAGGGCAGGCAACTGTCGACTTCATTTAAATAAACAAATAAAAAATAAGATAAACTCTCAGGAATAGATAAATAATATCAAAAAAATTGTAAAGTTGAGAAAGCGAGAGCGCGCGAATGCACTCAAGCAAACACAAACAGCACAGCCCGATGCGTATTATTTTTTTCAAATTGTCATAATAAATAAAAAATAAACCAAAATAAAAATAAGTGGAAAAGGCGAGATGTGCGCGAGCACACTGGAGCAAAGACAAGCAGCGCAGCTTGATGCGTAGTAAAAAAATTATAAATAGACAACTGGTCGACCTCATTAGAAATAAAACCCAAAAGATTAGATAGACAAACAAACAAACACATAATGTGGAGAGAAGGGCAGTGCGCGCAGGAGCAAAGGTAAACAGCAGACAGACCTGAATCCTTATCTTTACAAGGTCGACTCAGAACTTTGTTCAGTTTGTCTCGGTGGACGGATAATGGAAGGAAGGGCAGGCAACTGGTCGACTTCATTTAAATAAACAAATAAAAAATAAGATAAACTCTCAGGAATAGATAAATAATAACAAAACAATTGTAAAGTGGAGAAAGCTAGAGCACGCGAATGCACTCAAGCAAACACAAACAGCACAGCACGATGCGTATATTTTTTAATTGACAAAATAAATCAAAAATAAATCAAAAATAAAAATAAGTGGAAAAGGCGAGAGGTGCGCGAGCACATAGGCAAAGACAAAGCAGCGCAGCTTGATGCGTAGTAAAAAAAATAATAAATAGACAACTGGTCGACCTCATTAGAACAAAAACCCTAAAGATTAGATAGACAAACAAACAAACACATAAATGTGGAGAGAAGGGCAGTGCGCGCAGGAGCAAAGGTAAACAGCAGACAGACCTGAATCCTTATCTTTACAAGGTCGACCTCAGATCTTTGTTCAGTTTGTCTCGGTGACGGATAATGGAAGGAAGGGCAGGCAATCTGGTCGACTTCATTTAAATAAACAAATAAAAAATAAGATAAACTCTCAGGAATAGATAAATAATAACAAAAAATTGTAAAGTTGAGAAAGCGAGGAGCGCGCGAATGCACTCAAGCAAACACAAACAGCACAGCCCGATGCGTATTTTTTTTTTCAAATTGACAAAATAAATAAAAAATAAATCAAAAATAAAAATAAGTGGAAAAGGCGAGAGTGCGCGAGCACACTGGAGCAAAGACAAGCAGCGCAGCTTGATGCGTAGTAAAAAAATTAATAAATAGACAACTGGTCGACCTCATTAGAAATAAAAACCCAAAAGATTAGATAGACAAACAAACAAACACATAAATGTGGAGAGAAGGGCAGTGCGCGCACGGCAAAGGTAAAACAGCAGACAGACCTGAATCGTTATCTTTACAAGCTCGACCTCAGAACTTTGTTCGTTTGTCTCGGTGACGGATAATGGAAGGAAGGGCAGGCAACTGGTCGACTTCATTTAAATAAACAAATAAAAAATAAGATAAACTCTCAGGAATAGATAAATAATAACAAAAAAATTGTAAGTGGAGAAAGCGAGAGAGCGCGAATGCACTCAAGCAAACACAAACAGCACAGCACGATGCGTACTTTTTTTAAAAATTGACAAAATAAATAAAAAATAAATCAAAATAAAAATAAGTGGAAAAGGCGGAGAGTGCGCGAGCACACAGGAGCAAAGACAAGCAGCGCAGCTTGATGCGTAGTAAAAAAAAATAATAAATAGACAACTGGTCGACCTCATTAGAAATAAAAACACAAAAGATTAGATAGACAAACAAACACATAAATGTGGAGAGAAGGGCAGTGCGCGCAGGAGCAAAGGTAAACAGCAGACAGACCTGAATCCTTATCTTTACAAGGTCGACCTCAGAACTTTGTTCAGTTTGTCTCGGTGACGGATAATGGAAGGAGGGCAGGCAACTGGTCGACTTCATTTAAATAAACAAATAAAAAATAGATAAACTCTCAGGAATAGATAAATAATAACAAAAAAATTGTAAAGTGGAGAAAGCGAGAGCGCGGCGAATGCACTCAAGCAAACACAAACAGCACAGCACGATGCGTATTTTTTTTAAAATTGACAAAATAAATCAAAAATAAATCAAAAATAAAAATAAGTGGAAAAGGCGAGAGTGGCGCGAGCACACAGGAGCAAAGGACAAGCAGCGCAGCTTGATGCGTAGTAAAAAAAATAATAAATAGACAATGGTCGACCTCATTAGAAGTAAAAACCCAAAAGATTAGATAGACAAACAAACAAACACATAAATGTGGAGAGAGGGCAGTGCGCGCAGGAGGAAAGGTAAACAGCAGACAGACCTGAATCCTTATCTTTACAAGGTCGACCTCAGAACTTTGTTCAGTTTGTCTCGGTGACAGATATGGAAGGAAGGGCAGGCAACTGGTCGACTTCATTTAAATAAACAAATAAAAATAAGATAAACTCTCAGGAATAGATAAATAATAACAAAAAAATAGTAAATTGGAGAAAGCGAGAGCGCGCGAATGCACTCAAGCAAACACAAACAGCACAGCACGATTGCGTATTTTTTTTAAAATTGACAAAATAATCAAAAATAAAAATAAGTGGAAAAGGCGAGAGTGCGCGAGCACACAGGAGCAAAGACAAGCAGCGCAGCTTGATGCGTTGTAAAAAAAATAATAAATAGACAATTGGTCGACCTCATTAGAAGTAAAAACCCAAAAAGATTAGATAGACAAACAAACAAACACATAAATGTGGAGAGAAGGGCAGGGCGCGCAGGAGCAATGGTAAAGAGCAGACAGACCTGAATCCTTATCTTTACAAGGTCGACGTCCAGAACTTTGTTCAGTTCGTCTCGTTGACGGATAATGGATGGAAGGGCAGGCAACTGGTCGACTTCATTTAAATAATCAAAATAAAAAATAAGATAAACTCTCAGGAATAGATAATAATAACAAAAAAATTGTAAAGTGGAGAAAGCGAGAGCGCGCGAATGCACTCAAGCAAACACAAACAGCACAGCACGATGCGTTTTTTTTTTTAAATTGACAAAATAAATCAAAAATAAATCAAAAATAAAAATAAGTGAAAAAGGCGAGAGTGCGCGAGCACACATGAGCAAAGACAAGCAGCGCAGCTTGATGCGTAGTAAAAAAAATAATAAATAGACAACTGGTCGACCTCATTAGAAATAAAACCAAAAGATTAGATAGACAAACAAACAAACACATAAATGTGGAGAGAAGGTCAGTGCGCGCAGGAGCAAAGGTAAACAGCAGACAGACCTGAATCCTTATCTTTACAAGGTCGACCTCAGAACTTTGTTCAGTTTGTCTCGGTGACGGATAATGGAAGGAAGGTCAGGCAACTGGTCGACTTCAATTTAAATAAACAAATAAAAAATAAGATAAACTCTCAGGAATAGATAAATAATAACAAAAAATTGTAAAGTGGGAGAAAGCGAGAGCGCGGCGAATGCACTCAAGCAAACACAAACAGCAACAGCACGATGCGTATTTTTTTAAATTGACAAAATAAATCAAAATAAATCAAAAAATAAAAATAAGTGGAAAAGGCGAGAGTGCGCGAGCACACAGGTCAAAAGACAAGCAGCGCAGCTTGATGCGTAGTAAAAAAAATAATAAATAGACAACTGGTCGACCTCATTAGAAAATAAAAACCCAAAAGATTAGATAGACAAACAAACAAACACATAAATGTGGAGAGAAGGGCAGTGCGCGCAGGAGCAAAGGTAAACAGCAGACAGACCTGAATCCTTATCTTTACAGGGTCGACCTCAGAACTTTTTTCAGTTTGTCTCGGGTGACGGATAATGGAAGGAAGGGCAGGCAACTGGTCGACTTCATTTAAATAACAAATAAAAAATAAGATAAACTCTCAGGAATAAGTAAATAATAACAAAAAAAATTGTAAAGTGGAGAAAGCGAGAGCGCGCGAATGCACTCAAGCAAACACAAACAGCACAGCACGATGCGTATTTTTTTTAAATTGACAAAATAAATCAAAAATAAAAATAAGTGGAAAAGGCGAGAGTGCGCGAGCACACAGGAGCAAAGACAAGCAGCGCAGCTTGATACGTAGTAAAAAAAATAATAAATAGACAACTGGTCGACCTAATTAGAAGTAAAAACCCAAAAGATTAGATAGACAAACAAACAAACACATAAATGTGGAGAGAGGGCAGTGCGCGCAGGAGCAAAGGTAAACAGCAGACAGACCTGAATCCTTATCTTTACAAGGTCGACCTCAGAACTTTGTTCCGTTTGTCTCGGTGACGGATAATGGAAGGAAGGGCAGGCAATCTGGTCGACTTCATTTAAATAAACAAATAAAAAATAAGATAAACTCTCAGGAATAGATAAATAATAACAAAAAAATTGTAAGTGGAGAAAGCGAGAGCGCGCGAATGCACTCAAGCAAACACAAACAGCACAGCACGATGCGTATTTTTTTTTAAATTGACAAAATAAATCAAAAATAAATAAAAAAATACAAATAAGTGAAAAGGCGAGAGTGCGCGAGCACACAGGAGCAAAGACAAGCAGCGCAGCTTGATGCGTAGTAAAAAAAATAATAAATAGTCAACTGGTCGACTCATTAGAAATAAAACCCAAAAGATTAGATAGACAAACAAACACATAAATGTGGAGAGAAGGGCAGTGCGCGCAGGAGCAAAAGTAAACAGCAGACCAGACCTGAATCCTTATCTTTACAAGGTCGACCTCAGAACTTTGTTCAGTTTGTCTCGGTGACGGTTAATGGAAGGAATGGCAGGCAACTGGTTGACTTCATTTAAATAAACAAATAAAAAATAAGATAAACTCTCAGGAATAGATAAATAATAACAAAAAAATTGTAAAGTGAAGAAAGCGAGAGCGCGCGAATGCACTCAAGCAAACACAAACAGCACAGCACGATGCGTTATTTTTTTTTAAAATTGACAAAATAAATCAAAAATAAATCAAAAATAAAAATAAGTGGAAAAGGCGAGAATGCACGCGCACACAGGTGCAAAGACAAGCAGCGCAGCTTGATGCGTAGTAAAAAAAATAATAAATAGACAACTGGTCGACCTCATTAGAAATAAAACACAAAAGATTAGATAGACAAACAAACAAACACATAAATGTGGAGAGAAGGGCAGTGCGCGCAGGAGCAAAGGTAAACAGCAGACAGACCTGAATCCTTATCTTTACAAGGTCGACCTCAGAACTTTGTTTCAGTTTGTCTCGGTGGACGATAATGGAAGGAAAGGCAGGCAACTGGTCGACTTCATTTAAATAAACAAATAAAAAATAAGATAAACTCTCAGGAATAGATAAATAATAACAAAAAAATTGTAAAGTGGAGAAAGCGAGAGCGCGCGAATGCACTCAAGCAAACACAAACAGCACAGCACGATGCGTATTTTTTTTTAAATTGACAAAATAATCAAAAATAAAAGTAAGTGGAAAAGGCGAGAGTGCGCGAGCACACAGGAGCAAAGACAAGCAGCGCAGCTTGATGCGTAGTAAAAAAAAATAATAAATAGACAACTGGTCGACCTCATTAGAAATAAAAACCCAAAAGATTAGATAGACAAACAAACAAACACATAAATGTGGAGAGAAGGGCAGTGCGCGCAGAGCAAAGGTAAACAGCAGACAGACCTGAATCCTTATCTTTTACAAGGTCGACCTCAGAACTTTGTTCAGTTTGTCTCGGTGACGGATAATGAAAGGAAGGTCAGGCAACTGGTCGACTTCATTAAATAAACAAATAAAAAATAAGATAAACTCTCAGGAATAGATAAATAATAACAAAAAAATTGTAAAGTGGAGAAAGCGAGAGCGCGCGAATGCACTCAAGCAAACACAAACAGCACAGCACGATGCGTATTTTTTTTTAAATTGACAAAATAAATCAAAAATAAATCAAAATAAAATAAGTGGAAAAGGCGAGAGTGCGCGAGCACACAGGTGCAAAGACAAGCAGCGCAGCTTGTTGCGTAGTAAAAAAAATAATAAATAGACAACTGGTCGACCTCATTAGAATAAAAACCCAAAAGATTAGATAGACAAAAAAACAAACACATAAATGTGGAGGAGAAGGGCAGTGCGCGCAGAGCAAAGGTAAACAGCAGACAGACCTGAATCCTTATCTTTACAGGTCGACCTCAGAACTTTTTTCAGTTTGTCTCGGTGACGGATAATGGAAGGAAGGTCAGGCAACTGGTCGGACTTCATTTAAATAAAACAAATAAAAATAAGATAAACTCTCAGGAATAGATAAATAATAACA
Source organism: Perognathus longimembris pacificus (assembly GCF_023159225.1). Taxonomy (NCBI): domain Eukaryota; kingdom Metazoa; phylum Chordata; class Mammalia; order Rodentia; family Heteromyidae; genus Perognathus; species Perognathus longimembris. The sequence goes on along the minus strand of NW_025958346.1, from coordinate 5,794 downwards.
AAAAAATTGTAAAGTGGAGAAAGCGAGAGCGCGCGAATGCCACTCAAGCAAACACAAACAGCACAGCACGATGCGTATTTTTTTTAAATTGACAAAATAAATCAAAAATAAAAAATAAGTGGAAAAGGCGAGAGTGCGCGAGCACACAGGAGCAAAGACAAGCAGCGCAGCTTGATACGTAGTAAAAAAAATAATAAATAGACAAGCTGGTCGACCTAATTAGAAGTAAAACCCAAAAGATTAGATAGACAAACAAACAAACACATAAATGTGGAGAGAAGGGCAGTGCGCGCAGGAGCAAAGGTAAACAGCAGACAGACCTGAATCCTTATCTTTACAAGGTCGACCTCAGAACTTTGTTCAGTTTGTCTCGGTGACGGATAATGGAAGGAAGGGGCAGGCAACTGGTCGACTTCATTAAATAAACAAATAAAACATAAGATAAAACTCTCAGGAATAGATAAATAATAACAAAAAAATTGTAAAGTGGAGAAAGCGAGAGCGCGCGAATGCACTCAAGCAAACACAAACAGCACAGCACGATGCGTATTTTTTTTAAATTGACAAAATAAATCAAAAATAAATAAAAAATAAAAATAAGTGAAAAAGGCGAGAGTGCGCGAGCACACAGGAGCAAAGGACAAGCAGCGCAGCTTGATGCGTAGTAAAAAAAATAATAAATAGTCAACTGTCGACCTCATTAGAAATAAAAACCCAAAAGATTAGATAGACAACAAACACATAAATGTGGAGAGAAGGGCAGTGCGCGCAGGAGCAAAAGTAAACAGCAGACAGACCTGAATCCTTATCTTTACAAGGTCGACCTCAGAACTTTGTTCAGTTTGTCTCGGTGACGGTTAATGGAAGGAATGGCAGGCAACTGGTGACTTCATTAAATAAACAAATAAAAAATAAGATAAACTCTCAGGAATAGATAAATAAATAACAAAAAAATTGTAAAGTGAAGAAGCGAGAGCGCGCGAATGCACTCAAGCAAACACAAAAAGCACAGCACGATGCGTATTTTTTTTTTAAATTGACAAAATAAATCAAAAATAAATCAAAAATAAAAATAAGTGGAAAAGGCGAGAGTGTGCGAGCACACAGGAGCAAAGACAAGCAGCGCAGCTTGATGCGTAGTAAAAAAAATAATAAATAGACAACTGGTCGACCTCATTGGAAATAAAAACCCAAAACATTAGATAGACAAACAAACAAACACATAAATGTGGAGAGAAGGGCAGTGCGCGCAGGAGCAAAGGTAAACAGCAGACAGACCTGAATCCTTATCTTTACAAGGTCGACCTCAGAACTTTGTTTCAGTTTGTCTCGGTGACGGATAATGGAAGGAGGGCAGGCAACTGGTCGACTTCATTTAAATAAACAAATAGAATATAAGATAAACTCTCAGGAATAGATAAATAATAACAAAAAAATTGTAAAGTGGAGGAAAGCGAGAGCGCGCGAATGCACTCAAGCAAACACAAACAGCACAGCACGATGCGTATTTTTTTTTAAATTGACAAAATAAATCAAAAAATAAAAATAAGTGAAAAGGCGAGAGTGCGCGAGCACACAGGAGCGAAGACAAGCAGCGCAGCTTGATGCGTAGTAAAAAAAATAATAAATAGACAACTGGTCGACCTCATTAGAAATAAAAACCCAAAGATTAGATAGACAAACAAACAAACACATCAATGTGGAGAGAAGGGCAGTGCGCGCAGGAGGAAAGGTAACAGCAGACAGACCTGAATCCTTATCTTTACAAGGTCGACCTCAGAACTTTGTCAGTTTGTCCTCGGTGACGGATAATGGAAGGAAGGGCAGGCAACTGGTCGACTTCATTTAAATAACCAAATAAAAAATAAGATAAACTCTCAGGAATAGATAAATAATAACAAAAAAATTGTAAATTGGAGAAAGCGAGAGCGCGCGAATGCACTCAAGCAAACACAAACAGCACAGCACGATGCGTATTTTTTTTAAAATTGACAAAATAAATGAAAAATAAAAATGAGTGGAAAAAGGCGAGAGTGCGCGAGCACACAGGAGCAAAGACAAGCAGCGCACCTTGATGGGTAGTAAAAAAATAATAAATAGACAACTGGTCGACCTCATTAGAAGTAAAAACCCAAAAGATTTGATAGACAAACAAACAAACACATAAATGTGGAGAGAAGGGCAGTGCGCGCAGGTGCAATGGTAAACAGCAGACAGACCTGAATCCTTATCTTTTACAAGGTCGAGGTCAGAACTTTGTTCAGTTCGTCTCGGTGACGGATAATGGAAGGAAGGGCTGGCAACTGGTCGACTTCATTTAAATAAACAAATAAAAAATAAGATAAACTCTCAGGAATAGATAAATAATAACAAAAAAATTGTAAAGTGGAGAAAGCGAGAGCGCGCGAATGCACTCACGCAAACAAACAGCACAGCACGATGCGTATTTTTTTTTAAAATTGAGAAAATAAATCAAAATAAATCAAAAATAAAAATAAGTGGAAAAGGCGAGAGTGCGCGAGCACACAGGAGCAAAGACAAGCAGCGCAGCTTGATGCGTAGTAAAAAAAATAATAAATAGACAACTGGTCGACCTCATTAGAAATAAAAACCCAAAAGATTAGATAGACAAACAAACAAACACATAAATGTGGAGAGAAGGGCAGTGCGCGCAAGAGCAAAGGTAAACAGCAGACAGACCTGAATCCTTATCTTTACAAGGTCGACCTCAGAACTTTGTTCAGTTTGTCTCGGTGACGGATAATGGAAGGAAGGGCAGGCAACTGGTCGACTTCATTTAAATAAACAAAATAAAAAATAAGATAAACTCTCAGGAATAAATAAATAATAAACAAAAAAAATTGTAAAGTGGAGAAAGCGAGAGAGCGGCGCGAATGCACTCAAGCAAACACAAACAGCACAGGACGATGCGTATTTTTTTTAAATTGACAAAATAAATCAAAAATAAATCAAAAATAAAAATAAGTTGAAAAGGCGAGAGTGCGTGAGCACACAGGAGCAAAGACAAGCAGCGCAGCTTGATGCGTAGTAACAAAAATAATAAATAGACAACTGGTCGACCTCATTAGAAATAAAAACCCAAAAGATTAGATAGACAAACAAACAAACACATAAACGTGGAGAGAAGGGCAGTGCGCGCAGGAGCAAAGGTAAACAGCAGACAGACCTGAATCCTTATCTTTACAAGGTCGACCTCAGAACTTTGTTCAGTTTGTCTCGGTGACGGATAATGGAAGGAAGGGCAGGCAACTGGTTGACTTCATTTAAATAAACAAACAAAAAATAAGATAAACTCTCAGGAACAGATAAATAATAACAAAAAAATTGTAAAGTGGAGAAAGCAAAGAGCGCGCGAATGCACTCAAGCAAACACAAACAGCACAGCACGATGCGCTATTTTTTTTTAAATTGACAAAATAAATCAAAAATAAATCAAAAATAAAAATAAGTGGAAAAGGCGAGATGTGCGCGAGCACACAGCAGCAAAGACAAGCAGCGCAGCTTGATGCGTAGTAAAAAAAATAATAAATAGACAACTGGTCGACCTCATTAGAAATAAAAACCCAAAAGATTAGATAGACAAACAAACAAACACATAAATGTGGAGAGAAGGGCAGTTCGCTCAGGAGGAAAGGTAAACAGCAGACAGACCTGAATCCTTATCTTTACAAGGTCGACCTCAGAACTTTGTTCAGTTTGTCTCGGTGACAGATAATGGAAGGAAGGGCAGGCAACTGGTCGACTTCATTTAAATAAACAAATAAAAAATAAGATAAACTCTCAGGAATAGATAAATAATAACAAAAAAAATTGTAAATTGGAGAAAGCGAGAGCTCGCGAATGCACTCAAGCAAACACAAACAGCACAGCACGATGCGTATTTTTTTTTTAAATTGACAAAATAAATCAAAAATAATCAAAAATAAAAATAAGTGGAAAAGGCGAGAGTGCGCGAGCACACAGGAGCAAGACAAGCAGCGCAGCTTGATGCGTAGTAAAAAAAATAATAAATAGACAACTGGTCGACCTCATTAGAAGTAAAACCCAAAAGATTAGATAGACAAACAAACAAACACATAAATGTGGAGAGAAGGTCAGTGCGCGCAGGAGCAAAGGTAAACAGCAGACAGACCTGAATCCTTATCTTTACAAGGTCGACCTCAGAACTTTGTTCAGTTTGTCTCGGTGACGGATAATGGAAGGAAGGGCAGGCAACTGGTCGACTTCATTTAAATAAACAAATAAAAATAAGATAAACTCTCAGGAATAGATAAATAATAACAAAAAAAATTGTAAAGTGGAGAAAGCGAGAGCGCGCGAATGCACTCAAGCAAACACAAACAGCACAGCACGATGCGTATTTTTTTTTAAATTGACAAAATAAATCAAAAATAAATCAAAAATAAAAATAAGTGGAAAAGGCGAGAATGCACGCGCACACAGGTGCAAAGACAAGCAGCGCAGCTTGATGCGTAGTAAAAAAAAATAATAAATAGACAACTGGTCGACCCTCATTAGAAATAAAAACACAAAAGATAAGATAGACAAACAAACAAAGACATAAATGTGGAGAGAAGGGCAGTGCGCGCAGGAGCAATGGTAAACAGCAGACAGACCTGAATGCCTTATCTTTACAAGGTCGACCTCAGAACTTTGTTCAGTTTGTCTCGGTGACGGATAATGGAAGGAAGGGCAGGCAACTGGTCGACTTCATTTAAATAAACAAATAAAAAATAAGATAAACTCTCAGGAATAGATAAATAATAACAAAAAAATTGTAAAGTGGAGAAAGCGAGAGCGCGCGAATGCACTCAAGCAAACACAAACAGCACAGCACGATGCGTATTTTTTTTTAAAATTGACAAAATAAATCAAAAATAAATCAAAAATAAAAATAAGTGGAAAAGGCGAGAATGCACGCGCACACAGGTGCAAAGACAAGCAGCGCAGCTTGATGCGTAGTAAAAAAAATAATAAATAGACAACTGGTCGACCTCATTAGAAATAAAAACACAAAAGATTAGATAGACAAACAAACAAACACATAAATGTGGAGAGAAGGGCAGTGCGCGCAGGAGCAAAGGTAAACAGCAGACAGACCTGAATCCTTATCTTTACAAGGTCGACCTCAGAACTTTGTTCAGTTTGTCTCGGTGACGGATAATGGAAGGAAGGGCAGGCAACTGGTCGACTTCATTTAAATAAACAAATAAAAAATAAGATAAACTCTCAGGAATAGATAAATAATAACAAAAAAATTGTAAAGTGGAGAAAGCGAGAGCGCGCGAATGCACTCAAGCAAACACAAACAGCACAGCACGATGCGTATTTTTTTTTAAAATTGACAAAATAAATCAAAAATAAATCAAAAATAAAAATAAGTGGAAAAGGCGAGAATGCACGCGCACACAGGTGCAAAGACAAGCAGCGCAGCTTGATGCGTAGTAAAAAAAATAATAAATAGACAACTGGTCGACCTCATTAGAAATAAAAACACAAAAGATTAGATAGACAAACAAACAAACACATAAATGTGGAGAGAAGGGCAGTGCGCGCAGGAGCAAAGGTAAACAGCAGACAGACCTGAATCCTTATCTTTACAAGGTCGACCTCAGAACTTTGTTCAGTTTGTCTCGGTGACGGATAATGGAAGGAAGGGCAGGCAACTGGTCGACTTCATTTAAATAAACAAATAAAAAATAAGATAAATTCTCAGGAATAGATAAATAATAACAAAAAAATTGTAAAGTGGAGAAAGCGAGAGCGCGCGAAT
>NW_025958345.1:0-27826 GCF_023159225.1 Perognathus longimembris pacificus | reverse complement strand
AGGTAAACCAGCAGACAGACTGAATCCTTATCTTTACAAGGTCGACCTCAGAACTTTGTTCAGTTTGTCTTGGTGACGGATAATGGAAGGAAGGGCAGGCAACTGGTCGACTTCATTTAAATAAACAAATAAAAAATAAGATAAACTCTCAGGAATAGATAAATAATAACAAAAAAAATTGTAAAGTGGAGAACGTGAGAGAGCGCGAATGCACTCAAGCAAACACAAACAGCACAGCACGATGCGTATTTTTTTTTAAATTGACAAAATAAATCAAAAATAAAAATAAGTGGAAAAGGAGAGAGTGCGCGAGCACACAGGAGCAAAGACAAGCAGCGCAGCTTGATGCGTAGTAAAAAAAATAATAAATAGACAACTGGTCGACCTCATTAGAAATAAAAACCCAAAAAGATTAGATAGACAAACAAACAAACACATAAATGTGGAGAGAAGGGCAGTGCGCGCAGGAGCAAAGGTAAACAGCAGACAGACCTGAATCCTTATCTTTACAAGGTCGACCTCAGAACTTTGTTCAGTTTTTCTCGGTGACGGATAATGGAAGGAAGGCAGGCAACTGGTCGACTTCATTTAAATAAACAAATAAAAAATAAGATAAACTCTCAGGAATAGATAAATAATAACAAAAAAAATTGTAAAGTGGAGAAAGCGAGAGCGCGCGAATGCACTCAAGCAAACACAAACAGCACAGCACGATGCGTATTTTTTTTAAATTGACAAAATAAATCAAAAATAAATCAAAATAAAAGTAAGTGGAAAAGGAGAGAGTGCGCGAGCACACAGGAGCAAAGACAAGCAGCGCAGCTTGATGCGTAGTAAAAAAAATAATAAATAGACAACTGGTCGACCTCATTAGAAATAAAAACCCAAAAGATTAGATAGACAAACAAACAAACACATAAATGTGGAGAGAAGGGCAGTGCGCGCAGGAGCAAAGGTAAACAGCAGACAGACCTGAATCCTTATCTTTACAAGGTCGACCTCAAAACTTTGTTCAGTTTGTCTCGGTGACGGATAATGAAGGAAGGGGCAGGCAACTGGTCGACTTCATTTAAATAAACAAATAAAAAATAAGATAAACTCTCAGGAATAGATAAATAATAACAAAAAATTGTAAAGTGGAGAAAGCGAGAGCGCGCGAATGCACTCAAGCAAACACAAACAGCACAGCACGATGCGTATTTTTTTTAAATTGACAAAATAAATCAAAAATAAAATAAGTGGAAAAGGAGAGAGTGCGCGAGCACACAGGAGCAAAGACAAGCAGCGCAGCTTGATGCGTAGTAAAAAAAATATAAATAGACAACTGGTCGACCTCATTAGAAATAAAAACCCAAAAGAGTAGATAGACAAACAAACAAACACATAAATGTGCAGAGAAGGGCAGTGCGCGCAGGAGCAAAAGTAAACAGCAGACAGACCTGAATCCTTATCTTTACAAGGTCGACCTCAGAACTTTGTTCAGTTTGTCTCGGTGACGGATAATGGAAGGAAGGGCAGGCAACTGGTCGACTTCATTTAAATAAACAAATAAAAAATAAGATAAACTCTCAGGAATAGATAAATAATAACAAAAAAAATTGTAAAGTGGAGAAAGCGAGAGCGCGCGAATGCACTCAAGCAAACACAAACAGCACAGCACGATGCGTATTTTTTTTTAAATTGACAAAATAAATCAAAAATAAAAATAAGTGGAAAAGGAGAGAGTGCGCGAGCACACAGGAGCAAAGACAAGCAGCGCAGCTTGATGCGTAGTAAAAAAAATAATAAATAGACAACTGGTCGACCTCATTAGAAATAAAAACCCAAAAGATTAGATAGACAAACAAACAAACACATAAATGTGGAGAGAAGGGCAGTGCGCGCAGGAGCAAAGGTAAACAGCAGACAGACCTGAATCCTTATCTTTACAAGGTCGACCTCAGAACTTTGTTCAGTTTGTCTCGGTGACGGATAATGGAAGGAAGGGCAGGCAACTGGTCGACTTCATTTAAATAAACAAATAAAAAATAAGATAAACTCTCAGGAATAGATAAATAATAACAAAAAAATTGTAAAGTTGAGAAAGCGAGAGCGCGCGAATGCACTCAAGCAAACACAAACAGCACAGCACGATGCGTATTTTTTTTAAATTGACAAAATAAATCAAAAATAAAAAATAAGTGGAAAAGGAGAGAGTGCGCGAGCACACAGGAGCAAAGACAAGCAGCGCAGCTTGATGCGTAGTAAAAAAAATAATAAATAGACAACTGGTCGACCTCATTAGAAATAAAAACCCAAAAGATTAGATAGACAAACAAACAAACACATAAATGTGGAGAGAAGGGCAAGTGCGCGCATGAGCAAAGGTAAACAGCAGACAGACCTGAATCCTTATCTTTACAAGTTCGACCTCAGAACTTTGTTCAGTTTGTCTCGGTGACGGATAATGGAAGGAAGGGCAGGCAACTGGTCGACTTCATTTAAATAAACAAATAAAAAATAAGATAAACTCTCAGGAATAGATAAATAATAACAAAAAAATTGTAAAGTGGAGAAAGCGAGAGCGCGCTAATGCACTCAAGCAAACACAAACAGCACAGCACGATGCGTATTTTTTTAAAATTCACAAAATAAATCAAAAATAAAAAAAAGTGGAAAAGGAGAGAGTGCGCGAGCACACAGGAGCAAAGACAAGCAGCGCAGCTTGATGCATAGTAAAAAAAAAATAATAAATAGACAACTGGTCGACCTCATTAGAAATAAAAACCCAAAAGATTAGATAGACAAACAAACAAACACATAAATGTGGAGAGAAGGGCAGTGCGCGCAGGAGCAAAGGTAAACAGCAGACAGACCTGAATCCTTATCTTTACAAGGTCGACCTCAGAACTTTGTTCAGTTTGTCCTGGTGACGGATAATGGAAGGAAGGGCAGGCAACTGGTCGACTTCATTTAAATAAACAAATAAAAAATAAGATAAACTCTCAGGAATAGATAAATAATAACAAAAAAATTGTAAAGTAGAGAAAGCGAGAGCGCGCGAATGCACTCAAGCAAACACAAACAGCACAGCACGATGCGTATTTTTTTTAAATTGGCAAAATAAATCAAAAATAAAAATAAGTGGAAAACGAGAGAGTGCGCGAGCACACAGGAGCAAAGACAAGCAGCGCAGCTTGATGCGTAGTAAAAAAAATAATAAATAGACAACTGGTCGACCTCATTAGAAATAAAAACCCCAAAAGATTAGATAGACAAACAAACAAACACATAAATGTGAAGAGAAGGGCAGTGCGCGCAGGAGCAAAGGTAAACAGCAAACAGACCTGAATCCTTATCTTTACAAGGTCGACCTCAGAACTTTGTTCAGTTTGTCTCGGTGACGGATAATGGAAGGAAGGGCAGGCAACTGGTCGACTTCATTTAAATAAACAAATAAAAAATAAGATAAACTCTCAGGAATAGATAAATAATAACAAAAAAAATTGTAAAGTGCAGAAAGCGAGAGCGCGCGAATGCACTCAAGCAAACACAAACAGCACAGCACGATGCGTATTTTTTTTTAAATTGACAAAATAAATCAAAAATAAAATAAGTGGAAAAGGAGAGAGTGCGCGAGCACACAGGAGCAAAGACAAGCAGCGCAGCTTGATGGGTAGTAAAAAAAAATAATAAATAGACAACTGGTCGACCTCATTAGAAATAAAAACCCAAAAGATTAGATAGACAAACAAACAAACACATAAATGTGGAGAGAAGGGCAGTGCGCGCAGGAGCAAAGGTAAACAGCAGACAGACCTGAATCCTTATCTTTACAAGGTCGACCTCAGAACTTTGTTCAGTTTGTCTAGGTGACGGATAATGGAAGGAAGGGCAGGCAACTGGTCGACTTCATTTAAATAAACAAATAAAAAATAAGATAAACTCTCAGGAATAGATAAATAATAACAAAAAAATTGTAAAGTGGAGAAAGCGAGAGCGCGCAAATGCACTCAAGCAAACACAAACAGCACAGCACGATGCGTATTTTTTTTTAAATTGACAAAATAAATCAAAAATAAAAATAAGTGGAAAAGGAGAGAGTGCGCGAGCACACAGGAGCAAAGACAAGCAGCGCAGCTTGATGCGTAGTAAAAAAAATAATAAATAGACAACTGGTCGACCTCATTAGAAATAAAAACCCAAAAGATTAGATAGACAAACAAACAAACACATAAATGTGGAGAGAAGGGCAGTGCGCGCAGGAGCAAAGGTAAACAGCAGACAGACCTGAATCCTTATCTTTACAAGGTCGAACTCAGAACTTTGTTCAGTTTGTCTCGGTGACGGATAATGGAAGGAAGGGCAGGCAACTGGTCGACTTCATTTAAATAAACAAATAAAAAATAAGATAAACTCTCAGGAATAGATAAATAATAACAAAAAAATTATAAAGTGGAGAAAGCGAGAGCGCGCGAATGCACTCAAGCAAACACAAACAGCACAGCACGATGCGTATTTTTTTTTAAATTGACAAAATAAATCAAAAATAAAAATAAGTGGAAAAGGAGAGAGTGCGCGAGCACACAGGAGCAAAGACAAGCAGCGCAGCTTGATGCGTAGTAAAAAAAATAATAAATAGACAACTGGTCGACCTCATTAGAAATAAAAACCCAAAAGATTAGATAGACAAACAAACAAACACATAAATGTGGAGAGAAGGGCAGTGCGCGCAGGAGCAAAGGTAAAGAGCAGACAGAACTGAATCCTTATCTTTACAAGGTCGACCTCAGAACTTTGTTCAGTTTTTCTCGGTGACGGATAATGGAAGGAAGGGCAGGCAACTGGTCGACTTCATTTAAATAAACAAATAAAAAATAAGATAAACTCTCAGGAATAGATAAATAATAACAAAAAAATTGTAAAGTGGAGAAAGCGAGAGCGCGCGAATGCACTCAAGCAAACACAAACAGCACAGCACGATGCGTATTTTTTTTTAAATTGACAAAATAAATCAAAAATAAATCAAAAATAAAAGTAAGTGGAAAAAGGAGAGAGTGCGCGAGCACACAGGAGCAAAGACAAGCAGCGCAGCTTGATGCGTAGTAAAAAAAATAATAAATAGACAACTGGTCGACCTCATTAGAAATAAAAAACCCAAAAGATTAGATAGACAAACAAACAAACACATAAATGTGGAGAGAAGGGCAGTGCGCGCAGGAGCAAAGGTAAACAGCAGACAGACCTGAATCCTTATCTTTACAAGGTCGACCTCAAAACTTTGTTCAGTTTGTCTCGGTGACGGATAATGGAAGGAAGGGCAGGCAACTGGTCGACTTCATTTAAATAAACAAATAAAAAATAAGATAAACTCTCAGGAATAGATAAATAATAACAAAAAAATTGTAAAGTGGAGAAAGCGAGAGCGCGCGAATGCACTCAAGCAAACACAACAGCACAGCACGATGCGTATTTTTTTTAAATTGACAAAATAAATCAAAAATAAAAATAAGTGTAAAAGGAGAGAGTGCGCGAGCACACAGGAGCAAAGAGAAGCAGCGCAGCTTGATGCGTAGTAAAAAAAATAATAAATAGACAACTGGTCGACCTCATTAGAAATAAAAACCCAAAAGATTAGATAGACAAACAAACAAACACATAAATGTGGAGAGAAGGGCAGTGCGCGCAGGAGCAAAGGTAAACAGCAGACAGACCTGAATCCTTATCTTTACAAGGTCGACCTCAGAACTTTGTTCAGTTTGTCTCGGTGACGGATAATGGAAGGAAGGGCAGGCAACTGGTCGACTTCATTTAAATAAACAAATAAAAAATAAGATAAACTCTCAGGAATAGATAAATAATAACAAAAAAATTGTAAAGTGGAGAAAGCGAGAGCGCGCGAATGCACTCAAGCAAACACAAACAGCACATCACGATGCGTATTTTTTTTTAAATTGACAAAATAAATCAAAAATAAAAATAAGTGGAAAAGGAGAGAGTGCGCGAGCACACAGGAGCAAAGACAAGCAGCGCAGCTTGATGCGTAGTAAAAAAAATAATAAAGAGACAACTGGTCGACCTCATTAGAAATAAAAACCCAAAAGATTAGATAGACAACACATAAATGTGGGGGAGAAGGGCAGTGCGCGCAGGAGCAAAGGTAAACAGCAGACAGACCTGAATCCTTATCTTTACAAGGTCGACCTCAGAACTTTGTTCAGTTTGTCTCGGTGACGGATAATGGAAGGAAGGGCAGGCAACTGGTCGACTTCATTTAAATAAACAAATAAAAAATAAGATAAACTCTCAGGAATAGATAAATAATAACAAAAAAATTGTAAAGTGGAGAAAGCGAGAGCGCGCGAATGCACTCAAGCAAACACAAACAGCACAGCACGATGCGTATTTTTTTTTAAATTGACAAAATAAATCAAAAATAAAAATAAGTGGAAAAGGAGAGAGTGCGCGAGCACACAGGAGCAAAGAGAAGCAGCGCAGCTTGATGCGTAGTAAAAAAAATAATAAATAGACAAATGGTCGACCTCATTAGAAATAAAAACCCAAAAGATTAGATAGACAAACAAACAAACACATAAATGTGGAGAGAAGGGCAATGCGCGCAGGAGCAAAGGTAAACAGCAGACAGACCTGAATCCTTATCTTTACAAGGTCGACTTCAGAACTTTGTTCAGTTTGTCTCGGTGACGGATAATGGAAGGAAGGGCAGGCAACTGGTCGACTTCATTTAAATAAACAAATAAAAAATAAGATAAACTCTCAGGAATAGATAAATAATAACAAAAAAATTATAAAGTGGAGAAAGCGAGAGCGCGCGAATGCACTCAAGCAAACACAAACAGCACAGCACGATGCGTATTTTTTTTTAATTGACAAAATAAATCAAAAATAAAAATAAGTGGAAAAGGAGAGAGTGCGCGAGCACACAGGAGCAAAGACAAGCAGCGCAGCTTGATGCGTAGTAAAAAAAATAATAAATAGACAACTGGTCGACCTCATTAGAAATAAAAACCCAAAAGATTAGATAGACAAACAAACAAACACATAAATGTGGAGAGAAGGGCAGTGCGCGCAGGAGCAAAGGTAAACAGCAGACAGACCTGAATCCTTATCTTTACAAGGTCGACCTCAGAACTTTGTTCAGTTTTTCTCGGTGACGGATAATGGAAGGAAGGGCAGGCAACTGGTCGACTTCATTTAAATAAACAAATAAAAAATAAGATAAACTCTCAGGAATAGATAAATAATAACAAAAAAATTGTAAAGTGGAGGAAAGCGAGAGCGCGCGAATGCACTCAAGCAAACACAAACAGCACAGCACGATGCGTATTTTTTTTTAAATTGACAAAATAAATCAAAAATAAATCAAAAATAAAAGTAAGTGGAAAAGGAGAGAGTGCGCGAGCACACAGGAGCAAAGACAAGCAGCGCAGCTTGATGCGTAGTAAAAAAAATAATAAATAGACAACTGGTCGACCTCATTAGAAATAAAAACCCAAAAGATTAGATAGACAAACAAACAAACACATAAATGTGGAGAGAAGGGGCAGTGCGCGCAGGAGCAAAGGTAAACAGCAGACAGACCTGAATCCTTATCTTTACAAGGTCGACCTCAAAACTTTGTTCAGTTTGTCTCGGTGACGGATAATGGAAGGAAGGGCAGGCAACTGGTCGACTTCATTTAAATAAACAAATAAAAAATAAGATAAACTCTCAGGAATAGATAAATAATAACAAAAAAATTGTAAAGTGGAGAAAGCGGAGAGCGCGCGAATGCACTCAAGCAAACACAAACAGCACAGCACGATGCGTATTTTTTTTAAATTGACAAAATAAATCAAAAATAAAAATAAGTGTAAAAGGAGAGAGTGCGCGAGCACACAGGAGCAAAGAGAAGCAGCGCAGCTTGATGCGTAGTAAAAAAAATAATAAATAGACAACTGGTCGACCTCATTAGAAATAAAAACCCAAAAGATTAGATAGACAAACAAACAAACACATAAATGTGGAGAGAAGGGCAGTGCGCGCAGGAGCAAAGGTAAACAGCAGACAGACCTGAATCCTTATCTTTACAAGGTCGACCTCAGAACTTTGTTCAGTTTGTCTCGGTGACGGATAATGGAAGGAAGGGCAGGCAACTGGTCGACTTCATTTAAATAAACAAATAAAAAATAAGATAAACTCTCAGGAATAGATAAATAATAACAAAAAAATTGTAAAGTGGAGAAAGCGAGAGCGCGCGAATGCACTCAAGCAAACACAAACAGCACAGCACGATGCGTATTTTTTTTTAAATTGACAAAATAAATCAAAAATAAAAATAAGTGGAAAAGGAGAGAGTGCGCGAGCACACAGGAGCAAAGACAAGCAGCGCAGCTTGATGCGTAGTAAAAAAAATAATAAAGAGACAACTGGTCGACCTCATTAGAAATAAAAACCCAAAAGATTAGATAGACAACACATAAATGTGGGGAGAAGGGCAGTGCGCGCAGGAGCAAAGGTAAACAGCAGACAGACCTGAATCCTTATCTTTACAAGGTCGACCTCAGAACTTTGTTCAGTTTGTCTCGGTGACGGATAATGGAAGGAAGGGCAGGCAACTGGTCGACTTCATTTAAATAAACAAATAAAAAATAAGATAAACTCTCAGGAATAGATAAATAATAACAAAAAAATTGTAAAGTGGAGAAAGCGAGAGCGCGCGAATGCACTCAAGCAAACACAAACAGCACAGCACGATGCGTATTTTTTTAAAATTGACAAAATAAATCAAAAATAAAAATAAGTGGAAAAGGAGAGAGTGCGCGAGCACACAGGAGCAAAGAGAAGCAGCGCAGCTTGATGCGTAGTAAAAAAAATAATAAATAGACAAATGGTCGACCTCATTAGAAATAAAAACCCAAAAGATTAGATAGACAAACAAACAAACACATAAATGTGGAGAGAAGGGCAATGCGCGCAGGAGCAAAGGTAAACAGCAGACAGACCTGAATCCTTATCTTTACAAGGTCGACTTCAGATCTTTGTTCAGTTTGTCTCGGTGACGGATAATGGAAGGAAGGGCAGGCAACTGGTCGACTTCATTTAAATAAACAAATAAAAAATAAGATAAACTCTCAGGAATAGATAAATAATAACAAAAAAATTATAAAGTGGAGAAAGCGAGAGCGCGCGAATGCACTCAAGCAAACACAAACAGCACAGCACGATGCGTATTTTTTTTTAATTGACAAAATAAATCAAAAATAAAAATAAGTGGAAAAGGAGAGAGTGCGCGAGCACACAGGAGCAAAGACAAGCAGCGCAGCTTGATGCGTAGTAAAAAAAATAATAAATAGACAACTGGTCGACCTCATTAGAAATAAAAACCCAAAAGATTAGATAGACAAACAAACAAACACATAAATGTGGAGAGAAGGGCAGTGCGCGCAGGAGCAAAGGTAAAGAGCAGACAGACCTGAATCCTTATCTTTACAAGGTCGACCTCAGAACTTTGTTCAGTTTTTCTCGGTGACGGATAATGGAAGGAAGGGCAGGCAACTGGTCGACTTCATTTAAATAAACAAATAAAAAATAAGATAAACTCTCAGGAATAGATAAATAATAACAAAAAAATTGTAAAGTGGAGAAAGCGAGAGCGCGCGAATGCACTCAAGCAAACACAAACAGCACAGCACGATGCGTATTTTTTTTTAAATTGACAAAATAAATCAAAAATAAATCAAAAATAAAAGTAAGTGGAAAAGGAGAGAGTGCGCGAGCACACAGGAGCAAAGACAAGCAGCGCAGCTTGATGCGTAGTAAAAAAAAATAATAAATAGACAACTGGTCGACCTCATTAGAAATAAAAACCCAAAAGATTAGATAGACAAACAAACAAACACATAAATGTGGAGAGAAGGGCAGTGCGCGCAGGAGCAAAGGTAAACAGCAGACAGACCTGAATCCTTATCTTTACAAGGTCGACCTCAAAACTTTGTTCAGTTTGTCTCGGTGACGAATAATGGAAGGAAGGGCAGGCAACTGGTCGACTTCATTTAAATAAACAAATAAAAAATAAGATAAACACTCAGGAATAGATAAATAATAACAAAAAAATTGTAAAGTGGAGAAAGCGAGAGCGCGCGAATGCACTCAAGCAAACACAAACAGCACAGCACGATGCGTATTTTTTTTTAAATTGACAAAATAAATCAAAAATAAAAATAAGTGGAAAAGGAGAGAGTGCGCGAGCACACAGGAGCAAAGACAAGCAGCGCAGCTTGATGCGTAGTAAAAAAAATAATAAATAGACAACTGGTCGACCTCATTAGAAATAAAAACCCAAAAGATTAGATAGACAAACAAACAAACACATAAATGTGGAGAGAAGGGCAGTGCGCGCAGGAGCAAAGGTAAACAGCAGACAGACCTGAATCCTTATCTTTACAAGGTCGACCTCAGAACTTTGTTCAGTTTTTCTCGGTGACGGATAATGGAAGGAAGGGCAGGCAACTGGTCGACTTCATTTAAATAAACAAATAAAAAATAAGATAAACTCTCAGGAATAGATAAATAATAACAAAAAAATTGTAAAGTGGAGAAAAGCGAGAGCGCGCGAATGCACTCAAGCAAACACAAACAGCACAGCACGATGCGTATTTTTTTTAAATTGACAAAATAAATCAAAAATAAATCAAAAATAAAAGTAAGTGGAAAAGGAGAGAGTGCGCGAGCACACAGGAGCAAAGACAAGCAGCGCAGCTTGATGCGTAGTAAAAAAAATAATAAATAGACAACTGGTCGACCTCATTAGAAATAAAAACCCAAAAGATTAGATAGACAAACAAACAAACACATAAATGTGGAGAGAAGGGCAGTGCGCGCAGGAGCAAAGGTAAACAGCAGACAGACCTGAATCCTTATCTTTACAAGGTCGACCTCAAAACTTTGTTCAGTTTGTCTCGGTGACGGATAATGGAAGGAAGGGCAGGCAACTGGTCGACTTCATTTAAATAAACAAATAAAAAATAAGATAAACTCTCAGGAATAGATAAATAATAACAAAAAAATTGTAAAGTGGAGAAAGCGAGAGCGCGCGAATGCACTCAAGCAAACACAAACAGCACAGCACGATGCGTATTTTTTTTAAATTGACAAAATAAATCAAAAATAAAAATAAGTGTAAAAGGAGAGAGTGCGCGAGCACACAGGAGCAAAGAGAAGCAGCGCAGCTTGATGCGTAGTAAAAAAAATAATAAATAGACAACTGGTCGACCTCATTAGAAATAAAAACCCAAAAGATTAGATAGACAAACAAACAAACACATAAATGTGGAGAGAAGGGCAGTGCGCGCAGGAGCAAAGGTAAACAGCAGACAGACCTGAATCCTTATCTTTACAAGGTCGACCTCAGAACTTTGTTCAGTTTGTCTCGGTGACGGATAATGGAAGGAAGGGCAGGCAACTGGTCGACTTCATTTAAATAAACAAATAAAAAATAAGATAAACTCTCAGGAATAGATAAATAATAACAAAAAAATTGTAAAGTGGAGAAAGCGAGAGCGCGCGAATGCACTCAAGCAAACACAAACAGCACAGCACGATGCGTATTTTTTTTTAAATTGACAAAATAAATCAAAAATAAAAATAAGTGGAAAAGGAGAGAGTGCGCGAGCACACAGGAGCAAAGACAAGCAGCGCAGCTTGATGCGTAGTAAAAAAAATAATAAAGAGACAACTGGTCGACCTCATTAGAAATAAAAACCCAAAAGATTAGATAGACAACACATAAATGTGGGGAGAAGGGCAGTGCGCGCAGGAGCAAAGGTAAACAGCAGACAGACCTGAATCCTTATCTTTACAAGGTCGACCTCAGAACTTTGTTCAGTTTGTCTCGGTGACGGATAATGGAAGGAAGGGCAGGCAACTGGTCGACTTCATTTAAATAAACAAATAAAAAATAAGATAAACTCTCAGGAATAGATAAATAATAACAAAAAAATTGTAAAGTGGAGAAAGCGAGAGCGCGCGAATGCACTCAAGCAAACACAAACAGCACAGCACGATGCGTATTTTTTTTTAAATTGACAAAATAAATCAAAAATAAAAATAAGTGGAAAAGGAGAGAGTGCGCGAGCACACAGGAGCAAAGAGAAGCAGCGCAGCTTGATGCGTAGTAAAAAAAAATAATAAATAGACAAATGGTCGACCTCATTAGAAATAAAAACCCAAAAGATTAGATAGACAAACAAACAAACACATAAATGTGGAGAGAAGGGCAATGCGCGCAGGAGCAAAGGTAAACAGCAGACAGACCTGAATCCTTATCTTTACAAGGTCGACTTCAGAACTTTGTTCAGTTTGTCTCGGTGACGGATAATGGAAGGAAGGGCAGGCAACTGGTCGACTTCATTTAAATAAACAAATAAAAAATAAGATAAACTCTCAGGAATAGATAAATAATAACAAAAAAATTATAAAGTGGAGAAAGCGAGAGCGCGCGAATGCACTCAAGCAAACACAAACAGCACAGCACGATGCGTATTTTTTTTTTAATTGACAAAATAAATCAAAAATAAAAATAAGTGGAAAAGGAGAGAGTGCGCGAGCACACAGGAGCAAAGACAAGCAGCGCAGCTTGATGCGTAGTAAAAAAATAATAAATAGACAACTGGTCGACCTCATTAGAAATAAAAACCCAAAAGATTAGATAGACAAACAAACAAACACATAAATGTGGAGAGAAGGGCAGTGCGCGCAGGAGCAAAGGTAAAGAGCAGACAGACCTGAATCCTTATCTTTACAAGGTCGACCTCAGAACTTTGTTCAGTTTTTCTCGGTGACGGATAATGGAAGGAAGGGCAGGCAACTGGTCGACTTCATTTAAATAAACAAATAAAAAATAAGATAAACTCTCAGGAATAGATAAATAATAACAAAAAAATTGTAAAGTGGAGAAAGCGAGAGCGCGCGAATGCACTCAAGCAAACACAAACAGCACAGCACGATGCGTATTTTTTTTTAAATTGACAAAATAAATCAAAAATAAATCAAAAATAAAAGTAAGTGGAAAAGGAGAGAGTGCGCGAGCACACAGGAGCAAAGACAAGCAGCGCAGCTTGATGCGTAGTAAAAAAAATAATAAATAGACAACTGGTCGACCTCATTAGAAATAAAAACCCAAAAGATTAGATAGACAAACAAAACAAACACATAAATGTGGAGAGAAGGGCAGTGCGCGCAGGAGCAAAGGTAAACAGCAGACAGACCTGAATCCTTATCTTTACAAGGTCGACCTCAAAACTTTGTTCAGTTTGTCTCGGTGACGAATAATGGAAGGAAGGGCAGGCAACTGGTCGACTTCATTTAAATAAACAAATAAAAAATAAGATAAACACTCAGGAATAGATAAATAATAACAAAAAAATTGTAAAGTGGAGAAAGCGAGAGCGCGCGAATGCACTCAAGCAAACACAAACAGCACAGCACGATGCGTATTTTTTTTTTAAATTGACAAAATAAATCAAAAATAAAAATAAGTGGAAAAGGAGAGAGTGCGCGAGCACACAGGAGCAAAGACAAGCAGCGCAGCTTGATGCGTAGTAAAAAAAATAATAAATAGACAACTGGTCGACCTCATTAGAAATAAAAACCCAAAAGATTAGATAGACAAACAAACAAACACATAAATGTGGAGAGAAGGGCAGTGCGCGCAGGAGCAAAGGTAAACAGCAGACAGACCTGAATCCTTATCTTTACAAGGTCGACCTCAGAACTTTGTTCAGTTTGTCTCGGTGACGGATAATGGAAGGAAGGGCAGGCAACTGGTCGACTTCATTTAAATAAACAAATAAAAAATAAGATAAACTCTCAGGAATAGATAAATAATAACAAAAAAATTGTAAAGTGGAGAAAGCGAGAGCGCGCGAATGCACTCAAGCAAACACAAACAGCACAGCACGATGCGTATTTTTTTTTAAATTGACAAAATAAATCAAAAATAAAAATAAGTGGAAAAGGAGAGAGTGCGCGAGCACACAGGAGCAAAGACAAGCAGCGCAGCTTGATGCGTAGTAAAAAAAATAATAAATAGACAACTGGTCGACCTCATTAGAAATAAAAACCCAAAAGATTAGATAGACAAACAAACAAACACATAAATGTGGAGAGAAGGGCAAGTGCGCGCATGAGCAAAGGTAAACAGCAGACAGACCTGAATCCTTATCTTTACAAGTTCGACCTCAGAACTTTGTTCAGTTTGTCTCGGTGACGGATAATGGAAGGAAGGGCAGGCAACTGGTCGACTTCATTTAAATAAACAAATAAAAAATAAGATAAACTCTCAGGAATAGATAAATAATAACAAAAAAAATTGTAAAGTGGAGAAAGCGAGGAGCGCGCTAATGCACTCAAGCAAACACAAACAGCACAGCACGATGCGTATTTTTTTTAAAATTGACAAAATAAATCAAAAATAAAAATAAGTGGAAAAGGAGAGAGTGCGCGAGCACACAGGAGCAAAGACAAGCAGCGCAGCTTGATGCGTAGTAAAAAAATAATAAATAGACAACTGGTCGACCTCATTAGAAATAAAAACCCAAAAGATTAGATAGACAAACAAACAAACACATAAATGTGGAGAGAAGGGCAGTGCGCGCAGGAGCAAAGGTAAACAGCAGACAGACCTGAATCCTTATCTTTACAAGGTCGACCACATAACTTTGTTCAGTTTGTCTCGGTGACGGATAATGGAAGGAAGGGCAGGCAACTTTTCGACTTCATTTAAATAAACAAATAAAAAATAAGATAAACTCTCAGGAATAGATAAATAATAACAAAAAAATTGTAAATTGGAGAAAGCGAGAGCGCGCGAATGCACTCAAGCAAACACAAACAGCACAGCACGATGCGTATTTTTTTTAAATTGACAAAATAAATCAAAAATAAAAATAAGTGGAAAAGGAGAGAGTGCGCGAGCACACAGGAGCAAAGAGAAGCAGCGCAGCTTGATGCGTAGTAAAAAAAATAATAAATAGACAACTGGTCGACCTCATTAGAAATAAAAACCCAAAAGATTAGATAGACAAACATACACATAAATATGGAGAGAAGGGCAGTGCGCGCAGGAGCAAAGGTAAACAACAGACAGACCTGAATCCTTATCTTTACAAGGTCGACCTCAAAACTTTGTTCAGTTTGTCTCGGTGACGGATAATGGAAGGAAGGGCAGGCAACTGGTCGACTTCATTTAAATAAACAAATAAAAAATAAGATAAACTCTCAGGAATAGATAAATAATAACAAAAAAATTGTAAAGTGGAGAAAGCGAGAGGGCGCGAATGCACTCAAGCAAACACAAACAGCACAGCACGATGCGTATTTTTTTTAAATTGACAAAATAAATGAAAAATAAAAATAAGTGGAAAAGGAGAGAGTGCGCGAGCACACAGGAGCAAAGACAAGCAGCGCAGCTTGATGCGTAGTAAAAAAAATAATAAATAGACAACTGGTCGACCTCATTAGAAATAAAAACCCAAAAGATTAGATAGACAAACAAACAAACACATAAATGTGGAGAGAAGGGCAGTGCGCGCAGGAGCAAAGGTAAACAGCAAACAGACCTGAATCCTTATCTTTACAAGGTCGACCTCAGAACTTTGTTCAGTTTGTCTCGGTGACGGATAATGGAAGGAAGGGCAGGCAACTGGTCGACTTCATTTAAATAAACAAATAAAAAATAAGATAAACTCTCAGGAATAGATAAATAATAACAAAAAAATTGTAAAGTGGAGAAAGCGAGAGCGCGCGGAATGCACTCAAGCAAACACAAACAGCACAGCACGATGCGTATTTTTTTTTAAATTGACAAAATAAATCAAAAATAAATCAAAAATAAAAGTAAGTGGAAAAGGAGAGAGTGCGCGAGCACACAGGAGCAAAGACAAGCAGCGCAGCTTGATGCGTAGTAAAAAAAATAATAAATAGACAACTGGTCGACCTCATTAGAAATAAAAACCCAAAAGATTAGATAGACAAACAAACAAACACATAAATGTGGAGAGAAGGGCAGTGCGCGCAGGAGCAAAGGTAAACAGCAGACAGACCTGAATCCTTATCTTTACAAGGTCGACCTCAAAACTTTGTTCAGTTTGTCTCGGTGACGAATAATGGAAGGAAGGGCAGGCAACTGGTCGACTTCATTTAAATAAACAAATAAAAAATAAGATAAACACTCAGGAATAGATAAATAATAACAAAAAAATTGTAAAGTGGAGAAAGCGAGAGCGCGCGAATGCACTCAAGCAAACACAAACAGCACAGCACGATGCGTATTTTTTTTTAAATTGACAAAATAAATCAAAAATAAAAATAAGTGGAAAAGGAGAGAGTGCGCGAGCACACAGGAGCAAAGACAAGCAGCGCAGCTTGATGCGTAGTAAAAAAAATAATAAATAGACAACTGGTCGACCTCATTAGAAATAAAAACCCAAAAGATTAGATAGACAAACAAACAAACACATAAATGTGGAGAGAAGGGCAAGTGCGCGCATGAGCAAAGGTAAACAGCAGACAGACCTGAATCCTTATCTTTACAAGTTCGACCTCAGAACTTTGTTCAGTTTGTCTCGGTGACGGATAATGGAAGGAAGGGCAGGCAACTGGTCGACTTCATTTAAATAAACAAATAAAAAATAAGATAAACTCTCAGGAATAGATAAATAATAACAAAAAAATTGTAAAGTGGAGAAAGCGAGAGCGCGCTAATGCACTCAAGCAAACACAAACAGCACAGCACGATGCGTATTTTTTTTAAAATTGACAAAATAAATCAAAAATAAAAATAAGTGGAAAAGGAGAGAGTGCGCGAGCACACAGGAGCAAAGACAAGCAGCGCAGCTTGATGCGTAGTAAAAAAAATAATAAATAGACAACTGGTCGACCTCATTAGAAATAAAAACCCAAAAGATTAGATAGACAAACAAACAAACACATAAATGTGGAGAGAAGGGCAGTGCGCGCAGGAGCAAAGGTAAACAGCAGACAGACCTGAATCCTTATCTTTACAAGGTCGACCTCATAACTTTGTTCAGTTTGTCTCGGGTGACGGATAATGGAAGGAAGGGCAGGCAACTTTTCGACTTCATTTAAATAAACAAATAAAAAATAAGATAAACTCTCAGGAATAGATAAATAATAACAAAAAAATTGTAAATTGGAGAAAGCGAGAGCGCGCGAATGCACTCAAGCAAACACAAACAGCACAGCACGATGCGTATTTTTTTTAAATTGACAAAATAAATCAAAAATAAAAATAAGTGGAAAAGGAGAGAGTGCGCGAGTACACAGGATCAAAGAGAAGCAGCGCAGCTTGATGCGTAGTAAAAAAAATAATAAATAGACAACTGGTCGACCTCATTAGAAATAAAAACCCAAAAGATTAGATAGACAAACAAACAAACACATAAATATGGAGAGAAGGGCAGTGCGCGCAGGAGCAAAGGTAAACAGCAGACAGACCTGAATCCTTATCTTTACAAGGTCGACCTCAAAACTTTGTTCAGTTTGTCTCGGTGACGGATAATGGAAGGAAGGGCAGGCAACTGGTCGACTTCATTTAAATAAACAAATAAAAAATAAGATAAACTCTCAGGAATAGATAAATAATAGCAAAAAAATTGTAAAGTGGAGAAAGCGAGAGCGCGCGAATGCACTCAAGCAAACACAAACAGCACAGCACGATGCGTATTTTTTTTAAATTGACAAAATAAATGAAAAATAAAAATAAGTGGAAAAGGAGAGAGTGCGCGAGCACACAGGAGCAAAGACAAGCAGCGCAGCTTGATGCGTAGTAAAAAAAATAATAAATAGACAACTGGTCGACCTCATTAGAAATAAAAACCCAAAAGATTAGATAGAAAAACAAACAAACACATAAATGTGGAGAGAAGGGCAGTGCGCGCAGGAGCAAAGGTAAACAGCAAACAGACCTGAATCCTTATCTTTACAAGGTCGACCTCAGAACTTTGTTCAGTTTGTCTCGGTGACGGATAATGGAAGGAAGGGCAGGCAACTGGTCGACTTCATTTAAATAAACAAATAAAAAATAAGATAAACTCTCAGGAATAGATAAATAATAACAAAAAAATTGTAAAGTGGAGAAAGCGAGAGCGCGCGAATGCACTCAAGCAAACACAAACAGCACAGCACGATGCGTATTTTTTTTTAAATTGACAAAATTAATCAAAAATAAAAATAAGTGGAAAAGGAGAGAGTGCGCGAGCACACAGGAGCAAAGACAAGCAGCGCAGCTTGATGCGTAGTAAAAAAAAATAATAAATAGACAACTGGTCGACCTCATTAGAAATAAAAACCCAAAAGATTAGATAGACAAACAAACAAACACATAAATGTGGAGAGAAGGGCAGTGCGCGCAGGAGCAAAGGTAAACAGCAGACAGACCTGAATCCTTATCTTTACAAGGTCGACCTCAAAACTTTGTTCAGTTTGTCTCGGTGACGGATAATGGAAGGAAGGGCAGGCAACTGGTCGACTTCATTTAAATAAACAAATAAAAAATAAGATAAACTCTCAGGAATAGACAAATAATAACAAAAAAATTGTAAAGTGGAGAAAGCGAGAGCGCGCGAATGCACTCAAGCAAACACAAACAGCACAGCACGATGCGTATTTTTTTTAAATTGACAAAATAAATCAAAAATAAAAATAAGTGGAAAAGGAGAGAGTGCGCGAGCACACAGGAGCAAAGAGAAGCAGCGCAGCTTGATGCGTAGTAAAAAAAATAATAAATAGACAACTGGTCGACCTCATTAGAAATAAAAACCCAAAAGATTAGATAGACAAACAAACAAACACATAAATGTGGAGAGAAGGGCAGTGCGCGCAGGAGCAAAGGTAAACAGCAGACAGACCTGAATCCTTATCTTTACAAGGTCGACTTCAGAACTTTGTTCAGTTTGTCTCGGTGACGGATAATGGAAGGAAGGGCAGGCAACTGGTCGACTTCATTTAAATAAACAAATAAAAAATAAGATAAACTCTCAGGAATAGATAAATAATAACAAAAAAATTATAAAGTGGAGAAAGCGAGAGCGCGCGAATGCACTCAAGCAAACACAAACAGCACAGCACGATGCGTATTTTTTTTTAAATTGACAAAATAAATCAAAAATAAAAATAAGTGGAAAAGGAGAGAGTGCGCGAGCACACAGGAGCAAAGACAAGCAGCGCAGCTTGATGCGTAGTAAAAAAAATAATAAATAGACAACTGGTCGACCTCATTAGAAATAAAAACCCAAAAGATTAGATAGACAAACAAACAAACACATAAATGTGGAGAGAAGGGCAGTGCGCGCAGGAGCAAAGGTAAAGAGCAGACAGACCTGAATCCTTATCTTTACAAGGTCGACCTCAGAACTTTGTTCAGTTTTTCTCGGGTGACGGATAATGGAAGGAAGGGCAGGCAACTGGTCGACTTCATTTAATAAACAAATAAAAAATAAGATAAACTCTCAGGAATAGATAAATAATAACAAAAAATTGTAAAGTGGAGAAAGCGAGAGCGCGCGAATGCACTCAAGCAAACACAAACAGCACAGCACGATGCGTATTTTTTTTTAAATTGACAAAATAAATAAAAAATAATCAAAAATAAAAGTAAGTGGAAAAGGAGAGAGTGCGCGAGCACACAGGAGCAAAGACAAGCAGCGCAGCTTGATGCGTAGTAAAAAAAATAATAAATAGACAACTGGTCGACCTCATTAGAAATAAAAACCCAAAAGATTAGATAGACAAACAAACAAACACATAAATGTGGAGAGAAGGGCAGTGCGCGCAGGAGCAAAGGTAAACAGCAGACAGACCTGAATCCTTATTTTTACAAGGTCGACCTCAGAACTTTGTTCAGTTTGTCTCGGTGACGAATAATGGAAGGAAGGGCAGGCAACTGGTCGACTTCATTTAAATAAACAAATAAAAAATAAGATAAACTCTCAGGAATAGATAAATAATAACAAAAAAATTGTAAAGTGGAGAAAGCGAGAGCGCGCGAATGCACTCAAGCAAACACAAACAGCACAGCACGATGCGTATTTTTTTTTAAATTGACAAAATAAATCAAAATAAAAATAAGTGGAAAAGGAGAGAGTGCGCGAGCACACAGGAGCAAAGACAAGCAGCGCAGCTTGATGCGTAGTAAAAAAAATAATAAATAGACAACTGGTCGACCTCATTAGAAATAAAAACCCAAAAGATTAGATAGACAAACAAACAAACACATAAATGTGGAGAGAAGGGCAGTGCGCGCATGAGCAAAGGTAAACAGCAGACAGACCTGAATCCTTATCTTTACAAGGTCGACCTCAGAACTTTGTTCAGTTTGTCTCGGTGACGGATAATGGAAGGAAGGGCAGGCAACTGGTCGACTTCATTTAAATAAACAAATAAAAAATAAGATAAAATCTCAGGAATAGATAAATAATAACAAAAAAATTGTAAAGTGGAGAAAGCGAGAGCGCGCGAATGCACTCAAGCAAACACAAACAGCACAGCACGATGCGTATTTTTTTTTAAATTGACAAAATAAATCAAAAATAAAAATAAGTGGAAAAGGAAAGAGTGCGCGAGCACACAGGAGCAAAGACAAGCAGCGCAGCTTGATGCGTAGTAAAAAAAATAATAAATAGACAACTGGTCGACCTCATTAGAAATAAAAACCCAAAAGATTAGATAGACAAACAAACAAACACATAAATGTGGAGAGAAGGGCAAGTGCGCGCATGAGCAAAGGTAAACAGCAGACAGACCTGAATCCTTATCTTTACAAGTTCGACCTCAGAACTTTGTTCAGTTTGTCTCGGTGACGGATAATGGAAGGAAGGGCAGGCAACTGGTCGACTTCATTTAAATAAACAAATAAAAAATAAGATAAACTCTCAGGAATAGATAAATAATAACAAAAAAATTGTAAAGTGGAGAAAGCGAGAGCGCGCTAATGCACTCAAGCAAACACAAACAGCACAGCACGATGCGTATTTTTTTTAAAATTGACAAAATAAATCAAAAATAAAAATAAGTGGAAAAGGAGAGAGTGCGCGAGCACACAGGAGCAAAGACAAGCAGCGCAGCTTGATGCGTAGTAAAAAAAAAATAATAAACAGACAACTGGTCGACCTCATTAGAAATAAAAACCCAAAAAGATTAGATAGACAAACAAACAAACACATAAATGTGGAGAGAAGGGCAGTGCGCGCAGGAGCAAAGGTAAACAGCAGACAGACCTGAATCCTTATCTTTACAAGGTCGACCTCAGAACTTTGTTCAATTTGTCTCGGTGACGGATAATGGAAGGAAGGGCAGGCAACTGGTCGACTTCATTTAAATAAACAAATAAAAAATAAGATAAACTCTCAGGAATAGATAAATAATAACAAAAAAATTGTAAAGTGGAGAAAGCGAGAGCGCGCGAATGCACTCAAGCAAACACAAACAGCACAGCACGATGCGTATTTTTTTTTAAATTGACAAAATAAATCAAAAATAAAAATAAGTGGAAAAGGAAAGAGTGCGTGAGCACACAGGAGCAAAGACAAGCAGCCCAGCTTGATGCGTAGTAAAAAAAAATAATAAATAGACAACTGGTCGACCTCATTAGAAATAAAAACCCAAAAGATTAGATAGACAAACAAACAAACACATAAATGTGGAGAGAAGGGCAGTGCGCGCAGGAGCAAAGGTAAACAGCAGACAGACCTGAATCCTTATCTTTACAAGGTCGACCTCATAACTTTGTTCAGTTTGTCTCGGTGACGGATAATGGAAGGAAGGGCAGGCAACTGTTCGACTTCATTTAAATAAACAAATAAAAAATAAGATAAACTCTCAGGAATAGATAAATAATAACAAAAAAATTGTAAAGTGGAGAAAGCGAGAGCGCGCGAATGCACTCAAGCAAACACAAACAGCACAGCACGATGCGTATTTTTTTTTTAATTGACAAAATAAATGAAAAATAAAAATAAGTGGAAAAGGAGAGAGTGCGCGAGCACACAGGAGCAAAGACAAGCAGCGCAGCTTGATGCGTAGTAAAAAAAATAATAAATAGACAACTGGTCGACCTCATTAGAAATAAAAACCAAAAGATTAGATAGACAAACAAACAAACACATAAATGTGGAGAGAAGGGCAGTGCGCGCAGGAGCAAAGGTAAACAGCAGACAGACCTGAATCCTTATCTTTACAAGGTCGACCTCAAAACTTTGTCCAGTTTGTCTCGGTGACGGATAATGGAAGTAAGGACAGGCAACTGGTCGACTTCATTTAAATAAACAAATAAAAAATAAGATAATCTCTCAGGAATAGATAAATAATAACAAAAAAATTGTAAAGTGGAGAAAGCGAGAGCGCGCGTAATGCACTCAAGCAAACACAAACAGCACAGCACGAGGCGTATTTTTTTTTAA
Organism: Perognathus longimembris pacificus; assembly: GCF_023159225.1. Lineage (NCBI taxonomy): Eukaryota > Metazoa > Chordata > Mammalia > Rodentia > Heteromyidae > Perognathus > Perognathus longimembris. The sequence goes on along the minus strand of NW_025958345.1, from coordinate 5,369 downwards.
AATGGACAAAATAAATCAAAAATAAATCAAAAATAAAAATAAGTGGAAAAGGCGAGATTGCGAAAGCACACAGGAGCAAAGACAAGCAGCGCAGCTTGATGCATAGTAAAAAATAATAATAATTAGACAACTGGTCGACCTCATTAGAAATAAAAACCCAAAGATTAGATAGACAAACAAACAAACACATAAATGTGGAGAGAAGGGCAGTGCGTGCAGGAGCAAAGGTAAACAGCAGACAGACCTGAATCCTTATCTTTACAAGGTCGACCTCAGAACTTTGTTCAGTTTGTCTCGGTGACGGATAATGAAAGGAAGGGCAGGCAACTGGTCGACTTCATTTAAATAAACAAATAAAAAATAAGATAAACTCTCAGGAATAGATAAATAATAACAAAAAAATTGTAAAGTTGAGAAAGCGGAGAGCGCGCAAATGCACTCAAGCAAACACAAACAGCACAGCACGATGCGTATTTTTTTTTAAATTGACAAAATAAATCAAAAATAAAAATAAGTGGAAAAGGAGAGAGTGCGCGAGCACACAGGAGCAAAGACAAGCAGCGCAGCTTGATGCGTAGTAAAAAAAATAATAAATAGACAACTGGTCGACCTCATTAGAAATAAAAACCCAAAAGATTAGATAGACAAACAAACAAACACATAAATGTGGAGAGAAGGGCAGTGCGCGCAGGAGCAAAGGTAAACAGCAGACAGACCTGAATCCTTATCTTTACAAGGTCGACTTCAGAACTTTGTTCAGTTTGTCTCGGTGACGGATAATGGAAGGAAGGGCAGGCAACTGGTCGACTTCATTTAAATAAACAAATAAAAAATAAGATAAACTCTCAGGAATAGATAAATAATAACAAAAAAATTATAAAGTGGAGAAAGCGAGAGCGCGCGAATGCACTCAAGCAAACACAAACAGCACAGCACGATGCGTATTTTTTTTTAAATTGACAAAATAAATCAAAAATAAAAATAAGTGGAAAAGGAGAGAGTGCGCGAGCACACAGGAGCAAAGACAAGCAGCGCAGCTTGATGCGTAGTAAAAAAAATAATAAATAGACAACTGGTCGACCTCATTAGAAATAAAAACCCAAAAGATTAGATAGACAAACAAACAAACACATAAATGTGGAGAGAAGGGCAGTGCGCGCAGGAGCAAAGGTAAAGAGCAGACACACCTGAATCCTTATCTTTACAAGGTCGACCTCAGAACTTTGTTCAGTTTTTCTCGGTGACGGATAATGGAAGGAAGGGCAGGCAACTGGTCGACTTCATTTAAATAAACAAATAAAAAATAAGATAAACTCTCAGGAATAGATAAATAATAACAAAAAATTGTAAAGTGGAGAAAGCGAGAGCGCGCGAATGCACTCAAGCAAACACAAACAGCACAGCACGATGCGTATTTTTTTTAAATTGACAAAATAAATAAAAAATAAATCAAAAATAAAAGTAAGTGGAAAAGGAGAGAGTGCGCGAGCACACAGGAGCAAAGACAAGCAGCGCAGCTTGATGCGTAGTAAAAAAAATAATAAATAGACAACTGGTCGACCTCATTAGAAATAAAAACCCAAAAGATTAGATAGACAAACAAACAAACACATAAATGTGGAGAGAAGGGCAGTGCGCGCAGGAGCAAAGGTAAACAGCAGACAGACCTGAATCCTTATCTTTACAAGGTCGACCTCAGAACTTTGTTCAGTTTGTCTCGGTGACGAATAATGGAAGGAAGGGCAGGCAACTGGTCGACTTCATTTAAATAAACAAATAAAAAAATAAGATAAACTCTCAGGAATAGATAAATAATAACAAAAAAATTGTAAAGTGGAGAAAGCGAGAGCGCGCGAATGCACTCAAGCAAACACAAACAGCACAGCACGATGCGTATTTTTTTTTAAATTGACAAAATAAATCAAAAATAAAAATAAGTGGAAAAGGAGAGAGTGCGCGAGCACACAGGAGCAAAGACAAGCAGCGCAGCTTGATGCGTAGTAAAAAAAATAATAAATAGACAACTGGTCGACCTCATTAGAAATAAAAACCCAAAAGATTAGATAGACAAACAAACAAACACATAAATGTGGAGAGAAGGGCAGTGCGCGCATGAGCAAAGGTAAACAGCAGACAGACCTGAATCCTTATCTTTACAAGGTCGACCTCAGAACTTTGTTCAGTTTGTCTCGGTGACGGATAATGGAAGGAAGGGCAGGCAACTGGTCGACTTCATTTAAATAAACAAATAAAAAATAAGATAAAATCTCAGGAATAGATAAATAATAACAAAAAAATTGTAAAGTGGAGAAAGCGAGAGCGCGCGAATGCACTCAAGCAAACACAAACAGCACAGCACGATGCGTATTTTTTTTTAAATTGACAAAATAAATCAAAAATAAAAATAAGTGGAAAAGGAAAGAGTGCGCGAGCACACAGGAGCAAAGACAAGCAGCGCAGCTTGATGCGTAGTAAAAAAAAAATAATAAATAGACAACTGGTCGACCTCATTAGAAATAAAAACCCAAAAGATTAGATAGACAAACAAACAAACACATAAATGTGGAGAGAAGGGCAAGTGCGCGCATGAGCAAAGGTAAACAGCAGACAGACCTGAATCCTTATCTTTACAAGTTCGACCTCAGAACTTTGTTCAGTTTGTCTCGGTGACGGATAATGGAAGGAAGGGCAGGCAACTGGTCGACGTCATTTAAATAAACAAATAAAAAATAAGATAAACTCTCAGGAATAGATAAATAATAACAAAAAAATTGTAAAGTTGAGAAAGCGAGAGCGCGCTAATGCACTCAAGCAAACACAAACAGCACAGCACGATGCGTATTTTTTTTTAAATTGACAAAATAAATCAAAAATAAAAATAAGTGGAAAAGGAGAGAGTGCGCGAGCACACAGGAGCAAAGACAAGCAGCGCAGCTTGATGCGTAGTAAAAAAAATAATAAATAGACAACTGGTCGACCTCATTAGAAATAAAACCCAAAAGATTAGATAGACAAACAAACAAACACATAAATGTGGAGAGAAGGGCAGTGCGCGCAGGAGCAAAGGTAAACAGCAGACAGACCTGAATCCTTATCTTTACAAGGTCGACCTCATAACTTTGTTCAGTTTGTCTCGGTGACGGATAATGGAAGGAAGGGCAGGCAACTGTTCGACTTCATTTAAATAAACAAATAAAAAATAAGATAAACTCTCAGAAATAGATAAATAATAACAAAAAAATTGTAAAGTGGAGAAAGCGAGAGCGCGCGAATGCACTCAAGCAAACACAAACAGCACAGCACGATGCGTTTTTTTTTTTTAAATTGACAAAATAAATCAAAAATAAAAATAAATGGAAAAGGAGAGAGTGCGCGAGCACACAGGAGCAAAGACAAGCAGCGCAGCTTGATGCGTAGTAAAAAAAATAATAAATAGACAACTGGTCGACCTCATTAGAAATAAAAACCCAAAAGATTAGATAGACAAACAAACAAACACATAAATATGGAGAGAAGGGCAGTGCGCGCAGGAGCAAAGGTAAACAGCAGACAGACCTGAATCCTTATCTTTACAAGGTCGACCTCAAAACTTTGTTCAGTTTGTCTCGGTGACGGATAATGGAAGGAAGTGCAGGCAACTGGTCGACTTCATTTAAATAAACAAATAAAAAATAAGATAAACTCTCAGGAATAGATAAATAATAACAAAAAAATTGTAAAGTGGAGAAAGCGAGAGCGCGCGAATGCACTCAAGCAAACACAAACAGCACAGCACGATGCGTATTTTTTTTAAATTGACAAAATAAATCAAAAATAAAAATAAGTGGAAAAGGAGAGAGTGCGCGAGCACACAGGAGCAAAGACAAGCAGCGCAGCTTGATGCGTAGTAAAAAAAAAATAATAAATAGACAACTGGTCGACCTCATTAGAAATAAAAACCCAAAAGATTAGATAGACAAACAAACAAACACATAAATGTGGAGAGAAGGGCAGTGCGCGCAGGAGCAAAGGTAAACAGCAGACAGACCTGAATCCTTATCTTTACAAGGTCGACCTCAGAACTTTGTTCAGTTTGTCTCGGGACGGATAATGGAAGGAAGGGCAGGCATCTGGTCGACTTCATTTAAATAAACAAATAGAAAATAAGATAAACTCTCAGGAATAGATAAATAATAACAAAAAATTGTAGGGTGGATTAAGCGAGAGCACGCGAATGCACTCAAGCAAACACAAACAGCACAGCACGATGCGTATTTTTTTTTTAATTGACAAAATAAATCAAATATAAATCAAAAATAAAAATAAGTGGAAAAGTTTAGAGTGCGCGAGCACACAGGAGCAAAGACAAACAGCGCAGCTTCATGCGCAGTAAAAAAAAAATAATAAATAGACAACTGGTCGACCTCATTAGAAATAAAAACCCAAAAGATTAGATAGACAAACAAACAAACACATGAATTTGGAGAGAAGGGCAGTGCGCGCAGTAGCAAAGGTAAACAGCAGACAGACCTGAATCCTTACCTTTACAAGGTCGACCTCAGAACTTTGTTCAGTTTGTCTCGGTGACGGATAATGGAAGGAAGGACAGGCAACTGGTCGACTTCATTTAAATAAACAAATAAAAAATAAGATAAACTCTCAGGAATAGATAAATAATAACAAAAAAATTGTAAAGTGGAGAAAGCGAGAGCGCGCGAATGCACTCAAGCAAACACAAACAGCACAGCACGATGCGTATTTTTTTTTAAATTGACAAAATAAATCAAAAATAAAAATAAGTGGAAAAGGAGAGAGTGCGCGAGTACACAGGAGCAAAGACAAGCAGCGCAGCTTGATGCGTAGTAAAAAAAATAATAAATAGACAACTGGTCGACCTCATTAGAAATAAAAACCCAAAAGATTAGATAGACAAACAAACAAACACATAAATATGGAGAGAAGGGCAGTGCGCGCAGGAGCAAAGGTAAACAGCAGACAGATCTGAATCCTTATCTTTACAAGGTCGACCTCAGAACTTTGTTCAGTTTGTCTCGGGGACGGATAATGGAAGGAAGGGCAGGCAACTGGTCGACTTCATTTAAATAAACAAATAGAAAATAAGATAAACTCTCAGGAATAGATAAATAATAACAAAAAAATTGTAAAGTGGAGAAAGCGAGGAGCGCGCGAATGCACTCAAGCAAACACAAACAGCACAGCACGATGCGTATTTTTTTTTAAATTGACAAAATAAATCAAATATAAATCAAAAATAAAAATAAGTGGAAAAGGCGAGAGGTGCGCGAGCACACAGGAGCAAAGACAACCAGCGCAGCTTCATGCGTAGTAAAAAAAAATAATAAATAGACAACTGGTCGACCTCATTAGAA